>NC_134834.1:180795964-181096952 GCF_004210375.1 Tachypleus tridentatus
ACGTGCTTATTATGTTTCCAAAGCCCCAAATAATGTTATTTTATAAGGTAGAACTTTATTTCGCCGTGTTTAATTTCTAGATGCAATTTTACAAGCCGATATATATTTAAAATCATGAAAGTCTATCTATCATTTAATTTGCCAAATTCTGTCAAAATAATCTAACGGGTCGAATTTGTACAACTTGAGGACAGATTTGGCTCTCATAAATACGTTATATTAAAACTATTCTGAATATGCAAATTGAATACTCACGTAACAACCACAGGAAAAAGTATTGTATTATAACTACTTTTTGACGTTATTTGATAAATACTTTAGAAAGAGTATTCATTAATTCGTTTATCGTGAAATGGGCAACAACTGCCTATCAGAAGAAACTCTATTAAAATATATACAAGTTACTTATGCAGCTCTCTTGAGCTACTCAAATTGATACCAATATATTTTTACAAGTGTATCTCTAACAGGCAGTTTCTGCCAATTTCATAATCTTTCAGTAAAAGTTTATAAGACGTTCACTTCTCACAAGCACTGTTCATGCATTTAAATAACCCACCAATATTCATCAGAAAATTCATTGAAAGCCACGATATATTTTGTATTCATTATAATACGTTCAGTTTTCACAAACTGTGTTCGGGTATTTAAGAATCTAGTAACAGTAATGGGAAAGTTTATTAAAAGCCACGATATTTTTATCTACCGATGACAAAAGAACGAAGTGTGACAGTGAGAACTTGAAACCTTTATCATTAAATTACTATGATATAAACCACATTTATATCATAGGTATTAGTAAACGCTAAATGCTTTCCATCAGAAAGATGTGCCTTTCGATATCATGGTGAAAATGTTAGAAATATGTTCTTAAAATTAATGTGTAAATTTTCCATCACTTTAATAACTGATGTTAATTTTGTTACTGTACGTTACGATGCAGTTAATTTTCTATATAATCTTGTGAAGGTTGTATTAATTTGTATCATAACTTCAATTCATCTCTGTACGCACAAAGCAGAAGTGGTTGAAACAAAATTCCATAACAAACGTACCATATGTTATATATTATATCGTAATATGTTTCCTAATTGTTGATTAATCTCTTGTACAATAACTTGAAACTTTGTGTAAAGACTAAAAACATTGTTTACTTCTGAGAATATTTCCTGGACCAAGAAACTTTTCCTTCTTTCTGAAGTCAGACTGTGCACCGTTCATTAAAGCGCTAAACAATAACATAATGTGAATCTTTTCCTGGAGACGAGCATCTCGAGAGACATGACCAAATGAAGATTGTGAACGTCCACTAGAGTTCTAGAGTTTCAGTATCTCTACCCTCCAGGGCATAACCACGGTCTTAGAATCTGTGATCCTGCCTGGATAAGGCTCAACTGAACCCAGATCTTGCAAACATTCCTCGTATTCGTTTAGATATGTTCCGCTGTCACTAAGACAGGTTAAACATTACCTGCAATCCCCTGAGCACTCACAGTGATCGCGATAGAACTTTAGACGAAATTGGTGTGTGAGAGAAAAGGTTGATTTCGGAGAACCCGCAACGAGGCTATAGAAGCTGAAACATACTGCTGCTTTGAGAGTTTTTTGTCAAGGCTTTCCTTTACTGCTTTGATGGTTCGTACAACAGTTGTACTCGCTGAAGCCAGTTATTATACGAATTCTCCTGATAAACTTACCCCCACCCCACCAGAGCGTGTATCACTATTGTAATTGGTGAAGTACTTTCAATAGGTAAATGCTTGTTTGATCTTTTATACGACTTTGGTAAAACAAAAGCCCTTTGTTACAGTGTGGAAATCCTAATACTTCTAAACTGAATCTTGAAGTGGAAAAATTAAATAAGAGGATACATCGTATAACAGATCATTTTTTATTGTTTTCCTCGATTCGACAATGAAGACTTTAAAGATCGAATTATAAAAACCTTCAATGGTTGAGAGAAATAAGTTTAACATATTGCTTTTCGTTATTATACGTAAACGAGAAATTTGTTAATTAGATGAAAAAATGGGGAAGTCCGCGCCTCGTTCATGCTGTCTATACACTTTTTATCAATAACTTGTTACTTACAGTATTTAGTTCAAGAAGAACCGGACAGTCGGTTAAAAGTATATTATAAAAACGTATGATTGAAAGTAAAGAATAATGTATGAACCAGATTTAGTTGGTGAAATGTAATTAGTTGTTTAATTATATTCTATCGGTTTTCTTTCAAAATTATTAACGATAGAGAAACATTTGATTAAACAACAAAACAAAATACAGTTTAGTGCACACTAACTCAAGAATTTACAAGATTCCAAAGACACTTACCATTCAATCTCCATTTTCAAACGATATATCAGTACAGCCTTAGATATTTTTTAACTTGAATCATCCAAGAAATTGTCAAAAGACCTTTTGTAGTGAAAAGAAAGAAAGAAAAAAAAACAAAATGAATGTAATCAGATATTTTTCGCTAAATCCAGACCCAAAATAAACTAAGTTTCCTTAACGAATACTTAACAAAAGGTACTTAATTTTAAGTTACTTTCTCGGCCAAAGCCGTTTTTATGTTCGGCTGTAAAAATGGTGATTTTATCTATAAATTACAAGATTTGCGTAGCAAATTACCTTAAAGCTAGGGAAAAAGTTCTACAGTTCTAGAATCAATGGCTTAGCGACGACAACTAATTACACGTATTGCGTTTCAACAAATGAAGGGAGGTCTATGAATATATTTTTGCCTAAGTTTGAACTTGATGAATAGGAAAGCAGTACTGTGAACAAGCTTACATGTGTCCACTAATGAAAGCTTCTGTCACCTTCAAAGGCTTAATAAAAATAAAATACGAATTATGATTACTTGAAAGCCAGGAATAATTATGTATATATATAATAATAATAAAAATTGAATTCATATTTTTATGGATTCATTACATACATGATTCACACAAGTTTCGTGCACACAAGAACAAATATAATGTAGTACATATTTGTGAAAACCACAAAGTATAGAAATTCTTTAAGACAAATTTTTCAAAATTTTTCTTGCTTTCAGGGCTTACGCGTGAATGTAACCCCCCCTTCCCCGATGCAAAGACTGTTTTCGATTTACAAACGTATTTATTAAACAGTTATTATGAGCTATTTAGACAAAGCGGTTGAGTTTCTCCTGGAGTCTGTATAACGAGTATGGTTAATGTTGTATCATACGCATATCTCATAACATAAATCAACCACGGTTTCTCTAAGGAACAGCTGAGTATGAAATTTCCTCTTGTTCAAGCCCTCGTTTAAAAGATTATTTGAGGCTGCTTAAGACATCTTATATCCTGCAATTTCTGATGAAAGACATATTACATAAAACAAAGAGTGTAGCGGGGATAAACGTCTTGTAGTATGGAGAGTTTTGAAAACTAATATTTCTACTTTGAGAGTAGTAACTCTTGCACCAAATTTCTTACAGAAACAACAGATCGAAATTTTATGTGTTAACAAAATATCCTTCAGAATAGATGTTAGATACATGTGTACATAACATTTTACAATTACATTAACCGTTGCCCCCCCACCAGTGGCAAAGTTGACTTACAACGTAAGAATCCGGATTTAGATACGTGCAGTGGGTAGAGGACAGATAGCCCATTATATTGCTTTGCGCCTAACTTCAAAGCAATCAAACGAATCATATTAATTGTTATCTTTTCAGAAGACTACAAGATATTTTTGCATCTTTTTCAGATTGACTTTAGACTTAACCACATTTCTTTGACTTTTTGCCCATATCAAATCAAACTCAGATAATCAGAATAAGATTTTTTTAAGCTCTGTGTAAAAATAATATAAGCTTACTCATAATGATCTGGATTGTAAATTCGAGGGTTCGTGGTTCGTGTCACGTATTTTGGGGCCGCAAGCGAATTATAACAGTTGCTGTCAAATCTCATTATTCCATTAAAGTATCCAAAGAGTTGGTGGTGGGTCTTGTTGACCAGCTGTTTTCCATATATTCCATCAGTTCAAGATTAGGTAACGGTGGTACAGATTACTACTATGTAGCTTTAGGCAAAAGAAGAAAAGGTTTACTCCCATTGAATAATTTTTCAAGGTTTATGGCTATAACTCCTTTCCTTTCTAACGAGATATCTTGAATTGTATTTTAACCATTTCAAATAAGGCAAGGCCCGGCATGGCCAAATGTGTCAAGGCGTTCGACTCGTAATCCGAGGGTAGCGGGTTCGAATCCCGATGGCACCAAACATGCTTGCCATTTCAGCCGTGGGGGCATTATAATGTTACGGTCAATCACACTATTCGTTAGTAAAAGAGTAGCCCATGAGTTGGCGGTAGGTGGTGATGACTATCTGCCTTCCCTCTAGTCTTACATCCTTAAATTAGGGACGGCTAGCGCAGATAGCCCTCGAGTAGCTTTGCGCGAAATTAAAAAACAAACAAACAAAACAATATCAAATAGGGTTAAAATAAAATTCAAGATATTCTCGTAAAAACTTCAATACCGACATTTCTCATTGGGCCCACTACTGAGTATATATATATTAGTGAAATTAAATAAATATATTTAAATGAAGTTAAATCAGGAAATAAAATCATGAGGAAGGACTGCATTAAAAACAGTAAATCCCAGCCCCTGATTAATTATGTTATAACCATATTTTTTAAAAGGCCAAAACGAAACACATTAAAATTAAAAATTAAACAAATACGCTGCATTTTTAAAAATGATCCTAGGATACAAGCTTTGTTTGTTTGTTTTTTGAATTTCGCACAAAGCTACTCGAGGGCTATCTGTGCTAGCCGTCCCTAATTTAGCAGTGTAAGACTAGAGGGAAGGCAGCTAGTCATCACCACCCACCGCCAACTCTTGGGCTACTCTTTCACCAACGAATAATGGGATTGATCGTCACATTATAACGCCCCCACGGCTGAAAGGGCGAGCATGTTTGGCGCGACGGGGATAGGATACAAGCTACAATGTGGAATTACAAAGTGTATCTTATGTTTTGGAGGTGACTGTTAAAGTAAAACTCACATTGCAGTTGGGATACATTGTCTATTAGTCTTAACCTCCAATTCGCTAGTCTCACATAAGAAATAGACACAATTAGACAAGAAAACAGGAGAGCGAGACGTAGGTGCTCAAGCTTACAACGTCTCACATCTATACAACCTTTCACTGCCTGCATACAGTTCTGGGAAGATGATTACTCTTCCAAATTAAAAGAAGAATAAGAAAAAATTAAAAGGTAAAAATATAAAAAATGAGAATAAGGAAGTAAGGTAATACCATTTAGGGGTAATTAAGATAAAACTACCTCTTTATGTTAGCATTCGTGCCCCAGTATGGTAGAAGCACTAATTAACATGACACTGAACCATATCAGTTCACTAGTTTACTGTGACTTTCGTGTTTTTATATTCGGCTCAAGGTGTACATCAGCATAAAGTAGTGCTAAGTTTTTAAATGACCTTATTTTTAACTCATGATAATTATTAGTAATTTGTAATAAGATTTCTCTGATTTTTGTTTCTTTGTATATATTTAGTACGTTTTTGTATTTATTACAAAAGATCCCAGGGTACAAGCTATAATTTGGGATTATAAAATGTACCCTAGGTTTTGGAGGCGTCTTATAAGTAGGACCGACATTGCGGTGGGGATACACCGTATGTCAGTCTTAACCTCCATTATATATATATATATATGTAGGTCGGATCTTAGAGACTAGTGTGCTTACTAGTGACGTGAGAAGCATATCAGAAGAAATCATGGGAGGGAGAAAAATAAATATCCTATATGCATCCATGAATACATTTATTTTGCACAAGTCAAATTTGTAGCATAATAAAACTAATGGAATAAGAAAGTTTTATTTGATTTGTTTTAAAGCAAAATTTGTTTCCCAAGCATATGTAACTACGTAATATGTAGTCCGTGAGGTGGCGTCAGAGGGTAATAATTATTCTAATTTCTAATTCGACTGGGTTAACTCTGTGACAAAAAAAAAAAACAGAAGGGTGCTCTTAGATCAAGTCATGCACGAGGAGAGAATTTTTTGTTACAAATTCTTTATTTCTTTCTTTTACCATGATGAAGTTTTATTGACGCTTTAGAGTACGTAATTGTTTTGTTGTTTTTTTTGTCTGCTAGCTGATAGGTTGTCGAGCCCAGTACCGCAAAGCTAGCACCTGAGACGGTGGGGAAACTCTACTAAAAACCGGTCACTATAAACAACACTTGCCAATTCACACGTTTCGCAGATCTTAACCCTCCATTCGAGCCCTCAATTTGTCTCGTCGAGTCAATTAAATACACCATATTCTGTGTCTGTTTCATTTTAGTTTGTAGCCTGCTGCACATGTCACGTTCCAGTAGTCTATGCCCGCTGGTTGAAATAGACTACTGACTTCACGTGAGTTGCTTGTCCCCGCCCAACAGTCGATACAGTATTCGGACGGATAGACGCACATACCCCCAAACAACCGCTGTTACTGTTCCCTAGGTACTTTATAGACCCATACTATTGTTTCACTTTAGCTAATGTTCATTTTTTTCTTTGTCATCAGGTTTTCCGATCGACAGGCGTCTATATACTTTCTGTAATACTGGATACCATTGATAGTTCGATTTTAATGTTTTGTTTGGAGAGGCGTAGAAGAACATGAAGAAAGGTAGATTTTGACGTCGATAAAAACAGCTAATAAAGCTCACTATGGAAATTATTAACAAACATTTTACAGTCCGATGCTATGAGAAAATATCTCAGTTGAAGGGAATTTGTGAACGCTCAACAACACGTATAACTACGAAAGCTAAAAGTTAAAATTAAATGTTATCAACTGCATTTCTAAGGCTTTGAAACTGTTTACATATCTCTCTGTTTATATCAAAATACCGTTTTTTTACACATTTTTAATGTATCTGCTTTGTAAGAGCAATTAATTTGCTGTAAATGCACATACGTATTTCCACAAGACGTCCTAGAAAGAAAAATATACACTACATTACTGCGAACCAGGTGACGGGTTTAAAGTTCGATTTTAAGTTTTCTCAACATTGGAAAGTTAGGAGACCAAAGACAACATGAAAGTAAAATAAATATTTTTTCAGTTATTCTTTAGATTCTTTGTTTGTTTTTGAATTTCGCAGAAAGCTACTGGAGGGTTATTTGCGCTAGCTGTTCCTAATTTAGCAGTGTAAGATTAGAAGGGATGCAACTAGTCATCACCACCCACCACCAGCTCTTGGGCTACTCTTTTACCAACGAGTAGTGGGATTGATCGTGATATTATAACGCACACACGGCTGAAAGGGCGAGCATGTTTGGTATGACGGTGATTCGAACTCGCGACCTTCGAATTACGATTCGAGTGCCTTAACCCCTGGCAATGCCGGGCCTACTCTTTAGAACATTTCAAAGTGGCAGTTTTCTGTTTGATTAAGTTACAATAACAGCTCACCAGGTGACGCTAATAGTTCAATATATTCAGAAATGTATTAAGAAAGTGCGATAAGCTCGGTAGGTTTTAATTAATTATTACATTTGGAAACATTTTATGGCACACGAAAGCAAGTGTGTATAACTAATCTTTGTAAAGTGATTCATTAACGACCCTTACTAAACAGACTTTACTGGTATTTGCACATTAATGGTTTTATGAGTGTTTTATTTCATACACAAATTTACATTTGATGCAAAGCGATCTTTCATAGTCTTCTCAGTAATCAGGAAACATCTTTGGTACGCCTACACACGTGGCCTGGCATGGCCGAGCGCGTAAGGCGTGCGACTCGTAATCCGAGGGTCGCGGGTTCGCGCCCGATCCGCGCTAAACATGCTCGCCCTCCCAGCCGTGGGGGTGTATAATGTGACGGTCAATCCCACTATTCGTTGGTAAAAGAGTAGCCCAAGAGTTGGCGGTGGGTGGTGATGACTTGGTGCCTTCCCTCTAGTCTTACACTGCTAAATTAGGGGCGGCTAGCACAGATAGCCGTCGAGTAGCTTTGTGCGAAATTCCAAAACAAAAGCCTACACACGCAGGTTTATAACCTAAGGAAACGCTGTACTTGTTCAGGTGAAGTCTCAAAATATTTAATATCGACTGGAACTTTTAGATTCATGTATTACATTACAGAATAAAATCGCACGGTGCATTAGGCCTATATCCCCTGGCACAACGGACTTGCGCTGCTAGAAACCGAGTTTCGATAACCGTGGTGGGCAGAGCACAGCTAAGCCTTTGTGTGGCTTTGTGCTTTATAATAAAACAAACAGTCAAGGAAATCTTAGGCTTAATTTAGCAAATCAGGGTTCACGAAGCTCTGTCAGCTCCAATGTGTATGAAATCTAAGTTGACGAAATATGGTTAGCGAAGTGTTCACAGCAGTACCGTGTATCAGGCCTACAATGGCGAAGCCAATTCACGAAGCCTTTGTTTTTAAGTAGCAATCTGTAGTTTACACAGTAAAAAGTTGTTTTTTTTTTCGTTTGTTTGAACACAAAACTGCACAATGAGTTTCTCCGATGTGTCTACTGCAAGGATAGGACGTCTTATATTAGTTCATCCCAAGCTTTCCTCTTGGGCCTGGCATGGCCAAGCTTGTTAAGGCGTGCGACTCGTAATCCGACGGTCGCGGGTTCGCATCCCTGTCGCGCCCAACATGCTCGCCCTTTCAGCCGTGGGGGCATTATAATGTGACGGTCAATCCCACTATTCGTTGGTGAAAGAGTAGCCCAGAAGTTGGCGGTGGGTGGTGGTGACTAGCTGTCTTCCCTCTAGTCTTACACTGCTAAATTAGGGACGGCTAGCACAGATAGCCCTCGAGTAGCTTTGTGCGAAATTCAAAAAACAAAAAGAAAAACAAGCAAACCTCTTAGCTGCTAAAGACACTTTTTTTTTTTCAAAACCTTTCATTGAGTGAATTAAAAACGAAGAGTTTATCAGAAGTTTTATTGTAATGTTTCATCACTCTTCTTATCTACACAAAATCAAACATTCTATACTGTGTGAACAGTTTCATCACTCTTCTTATTTTTATTTAAATCAAACATTCTGTACCTGCGTGAATAATTTCATCACTCTTCTTATCTTCATTTAAATCAAACATTCTGTACCTGTGTGTACAGTTTTATCACTCTTCTTATCTTCATTTAAATCAAACATTCTGTACCTGTGTGAACAGTTTTATCACTCTTCTTATATTCATTTAAATCAAACATTCTGTACCTGTGTGAACAGTTTCATCACTCTTCTTATCTTCATTTAAATCAAACATTCTGCACCAGTGTGAACAGTTTCATCACTCTTCTTATCTTCATTTAAATCAAACATTCTGTACCTGTCTGAACAGTTTCATCACTCTTCTTATCTTCATTTAATCAAACATTCTGTACCTATCTGAACAGTTTCATCACTCTTCTTATCTTCATTTAATCAAACATTCTGTACCTATCTGAACAGTTTCATCACTCTTCTTATCTTCATTTGAATCAAACATTCTGTACATTCTGTTCCTGTGTGAACAGTTTCATCACTCTTCTTATCTTCATTTAAATCAAACATTCTGTACCTGTGTGAATAGTTTCATCACTCTTCTTATCTTCATTTAAATCAACTATTCTGTACCTGTGTGAACAGTTTCATCACTCTTCTTATCTTCATTTAAATCAAACATTCTGTACCTGTGTGAACAGTTTTATCACTCTTTTTATCTTCATTTAAATCAAACATTCTGCACCTGTGTGAACAGTTTCATGACTCTTCTTATCTTCATTTAAATCAAACATTCTGCACCTGTGTGAACAGTTTCATCACTCTTCTTATCTTCATTTAAATCAAACATTCTATACCTGTGTGAACAGTTTCATCACTCTTCTTATCTTCATTTAAATCAAACATTCTGTACCTGTGTGAACAGTTTCATCACTCTTCTTATCTTCATTTAATCAAACATTCTGTACCTTTGTGAACAGTTTTATCACTCTTCTTATCTTCATTTAAATCAAACATTCTGTACCTGTGTGAACAGTTTCATCACTCTTCTTATATTCATTTAAATCAAACATTCTATACCTGTGTGAACAGTTTCATCACTCTTCTTATCTTCATTTAAATCAAACATTCTGTATCTGTGTGAACAGTTTCATCACTCTTCTTATCTTCATTTAATCAAACATTCTGTACCTTTGTGAACAGTTTTATCACTCTTTTTATCTTCATTTAAATGAAACATTCTGCACCTGTGTGAAAAGTTTCATCACTCTTCTTATCTTCATTTAAATCAAACATTCTGTACCTGTGTGAACAGTTTCATCACTCTTCTTATCTTCATTTAAATCAAACATTCTGTACCTTTGTGAACAGTTTTATCACTCTTCTTATCTTCATTTAAATCATACATTCTTTACCTGTCTGAACAGTTTTATCACTCTTCATATCTTCATTTAAATCAAACATTCTGTACCTGTGTGTACAGTTTTATCACTCTTCTTATCTTCATTTAAATCAAACATTCTGTACCTGTGTGAACAGTTTTATCACTCTTCTTATCTTCATTTAGATCAAACATTCTGTTCCTGTGTGAACAGTTTTATCACTCTTCTTATCTTCATTTAAATCAAACATTCTTTACCTGTCTGAACAGTTTTATCACTCTTCTTATATTCATAAAATCAAACCTTTTAAACTTTATGAGCGAATGTATTTTCTCTCTTCCAGCTGTAAAATCAACCACAAAAGTGATTAGGAGCTGGTTGATATTGCTGAGATAATTCCTCTTGACACAAGTGCAAGGCAAACCAAAGACATTTACGAACATTAAATTAAAGTTTGCTTACATATGCACATAAACATAAGAAGAAATATAAACTGTTTTTTTAAAGAGAAAGTGTATTTTTGTGCAATTTAATGTGCAATCTTAGAAATAATCTAAAATTACGATTTTGAATAAGAAGAAATGTTGATAAACCTTTTCACTCGCACATCAGTCCAAGCAAGATGATCACTCTTTGTCATATAATTTGTGCTTTGCGTGACAGGCCCTTGACATGGTATGATTAGTACATTTCATGAGTTCCCTATTATATTTTAGTACCTATCCCCATAGTTAATTAGGAGTAGGTATTCTCTGTGTATAATATCACTACAAAATAACCAAAGAATCTCATCACCGATGTAATGGGTAATGAGACATGCATTCTTATATGAGAGACAAGGTAATAGGTCTACTTTTAGAACTTTTCATCTGTGGTCATGTATTGTACTTACATATTATCTTGATAATTTTGACGTATACTTACACGCAAGGTTCAAAACTTCAATTTACGTGTATTTTTCTGTGAATGTTGGAGTGTTACAGAAGATCAGAACTATTTATTTCTTTCGTCTTATTGCTCTTCGGCTTAAGAAGCACTTCTATTTAATAGAAAAGTCAAGTTCTGAAGACACAGCCACCAGGCATATGGTAACTTTCAAAGAACGCAGCCATGGTTCTTTTATAAATCCAAATTGTGCACAAAAAAGCAATGCACTTCTAGTCAAAACGGTAAAGTTGTTGCATGTTTGTTCTGTTATAGAACATTTGTTTAACAGACACACAGAGAAACGTGTTGGTTTACGTTCTTGGATAGAATTTAAACAGCTGAAGATATTTCTCGGAAATAAGTTTTGTTAACAGAATAAAATAGTTCCGTTAACAAATATATATTTATTAGTATTAAAATCAAGCCCGTGATTTTTCATAGGAATCGTTTAACACTAGTTATTCCAGGTACATTTCTATTAGCATAAACACTAGGTACAATGTAACGAGATTTATAGTTTTTTGAAACTTTCAGCTATGAACATAGTACAGAGGAGAGGATAGTTTGTTGGTTGGTTCCGGATTTCGTGCAAAGCTACTCGAGGGATATCTGCACTAACCGATCCTTATTCAGGATTGATGGATGAGAGAATAAGTAGCTACTCAACACCGCTCACCGCCAACTCTTGGGCTGCTCTTTTACCAACGAATAGTGAGATTGATCGTCACGTTATAACGCTCCCATGGCTGAAAGGAAAAGCATGTGCGATAAAGGGGATTCGAATTTGCGATCCGCAGATTACGAGTCGAGCGTCCTGACAAACAGGTCATGTCAGGTTAAGGGGTGGAGAGCTAGAGCGTGATAGGCCCTTGTCAAAGCATGATTATTGCATTTGATAAGTTTTCTGGTACGTTTCGGACCTAACCCAGACATCATGTGGGGTAGTTATTCTCTGTATATAACATTACTATCTGAAACAAGACATTCTTTCTAGCTTTCTACCCCTCTCGTGGCTCAGCAGTAAGTCTGAGAGTTGATAAACATTTGGTTTTGATGTTCGTAGTGGACATATCACAGCCAGTCTATTGAGTAGTTTTGTCTAGCAATAAAAATCAGACAGACAAAGCTTAACTTTATTGGGTTTTTTTTTGACATGGACCTTTAAGTCCTTTTCTTACTACCACCGCTCGAAACACATTTCCACCTGTGAGACTGTGTTCAGATTCATTACTGTTTCAAACAATTTGCCAAAAATCAGTCTCCAGAAACTCGTAAAGAACGTATTTTAAGCGTTGTCAGATATACTTATTTTTGTCACGCTGTTCTTGTTTAGTGTCAAACATTTTCAACTTACATTAGCTCGCGTACTTGCTTGTATATTGTTAAGCATAACGCTACACGATGGACGATCTGTGTGCAACGCTCACCAGGGGTATCAAACCTCGCCTTTTAATGTTATAAGCCTTCGAAGTTACCGCTGAGCCAATGACGGTAGGGATGGAAGGGTAAAGCTGGTGTGTCTGTGATTTTTTTTTGTAAGTATTGACTATACTTGCCAATTTAAAGCAGTATTTGTATGAAATCATCAATAATCGAATATTAAATATAATAGTTAACAATATATACATATATATTATTATTATTAATTAATAATATAATAATAGACAATTTTTAATATTTATATATATCATATTTTATATTTATTATATTTTATGTTACTGATATAACATCTAGGATGTGCTGGGATAGTACATTTTAACTGGTAAAATGGCTTAACGTTATTGAATTTACATGTGAACTGTATGGATCATGACATCATAGGACTCACAAGCATTAGTAGCGACCAGAACAAACCAGCTCGGTCCAGCATGGTCAGATAATTATGGCACTCGACTCGTAATCTGAGAGTCGCTGGTTCGACTTCCTGCAGCACCAAATGTACTCGCCGTTTCAGCTGTGTGGGCGTTATAATGTTTCGACCAATCTCACTATTCGTTAGTAAAGGAGTAGCCCAAAAGTTGGCGGTAGGTGGTGATGACTAGCTTCTCTACCTCTAGTTTTTCACTGCTAAATAAAGGACGGCTGGCGCAAAGAGCCCTCGTGTAGCTTTGCGCGAAATTCAAACAAAATAAAATCCAGCTGGTTTCGACTCAGGAAGTCATGGGGAAACGGGGAATATTTATTAGATGTGGAACTTGGAGTGTGTGTGTGTGTGACACATTTCCCACTTAATCAACAGAAAATCTACTGCGGATAATGAAAAGCCATTACACAAGCAAATAGTGTTCACGCAAACTCGCAAACACGTGAAATAAGATCAACTTCGTGACCTACAACTTTACTGGGAATTTAAGGATGAAAGCCAAGATATTTACTGTGCACAGGGAATCTCGTCTTGTTGGATTTCGTGGAAAGATTGCAATATTGTGAACTAAAACTACATATTAATTCAATCACCGAGAATTTAAAGGAGAAATCTGGAAAGGAAACCAGGATATTCACTTGCTCAGGGAACTTTACGTTACTGGATTTCATGTATAGACTGGACTTTATGAAATAAAACTGTACATGATCTCCACTACTTAAAACTTTAATTGGGGTTCAGGATTGGAAGTCAGGACTGCCGCTGTTCATAGAAAGTTTTATGCTGATGGATTTCATGGAAAGGTTTGAAATGTTGTGAAATAGAACTATAAATCAATTTAATCATCCAGTATTTTAAAGGTAGTTCAGGACAGTAATCCAGGACATATAATGTGCGCAGGGAGCTTCGTGTTACTAAATTATATGGAAGAGTTGTAATCCCTAAGTCGTTACTAAAGCCAATAGTTCATGAATACCTGATAATATGTCAACCACACTACAACTGTTATCCATGGGAACTGATGATGTAAGTGGTGTAAAGACTACTCTTATATTTGTTGTATCCCAATGGGTTTGATGAGCACTGGTATTGAACAAAAGGCTTCGTCTGCACTGGATATAACAGTGTAATTTTTAATGTGATTATTATTAATTTTATTCAAGTGATCTACAGGTTAGATATTTATGAAATGTTTGATGACACAATACCATTTATCTATTTTACTTTAACATTGATTAACTATTTTATTAATTTTGTACAAAGTTGTATTATATGTACTTATGAAATTTTAAGGTTTGAATTCCTTGTAATTCTGTGATATTATGGACAATGCTGCACCTTGATTATATGCATTGATGCAATTTTATAGAGAAGAATCATGTAGCTCTGAGAGTCACACATACACACCAGTTGTTTGAAACAAATAATCCACAAAATGCCTTGCCGATACCAATGCCTGAACTGCAAGCTTTTAAACCACAAGGAAGGCAGACCCTGAAAAATCTCATTGCATATGAAATTACTTTAAAAAGAGGATGCTATAGGTTGTACTAGGTGTTTACAAATGATTGATGTTGAAGGTTTTAGAACATAATCTAGATTCTGATTGACCTTATAGGTGGGTCATAATTTTTTATTAAAATGATATCATATTGGTGGTACATGACATTCCTTTTTTAGCAGCTTTTGAATACCTCATAAACCTGACACAAAGCTGCGAGGAAAATTGCAATAGGCATGCTTGAACGTTATCACAAATTTATTTATTCGTAAATCTAGTCTAATTAGTTTATTGTTGGCCTATTTCATGACGAAACGAGTTCGATGTTCTGTAGGCCTAAATTAAAGCTCATAAAACTGCTTAAACAAAAAATATACGTAATTGGTTTTTGGCTCTTATGAGTGCTGAAAATTATCTACAATTATTATTTTCAAAGGATTAAATTCCCAGTTTTATATATGATTGCATTCAAAACCGATTTGACAGTTGGAATGATTGAAGAAAAAACCATAATAACTACATAAATTTATGTTAATCTTGGTTCTTTCACGAGGATATTTGTCATGAGAAAAACACAAGTGAAGAAAACTGATTGTGCTAGACTAAAGACAAAATAAAGCCATCTGTGCACTACCATTGTTGTAAAATAACATCAAATATCGCTGTAATATCTAGTCTCATAAAACTCTCAGTAAAAGAATATGTTCGCTTCTTTTAAAATAAAACAATCAGTTTAATGTAAAACAAAACATATGTTATATATAACACTAGACTTGTCAGTCATGGGGAAACATGTGTGAATTCTGGCCGCTAGTGCTCTGTGTTGAATTTTGAACTGACAGACAATGTGAAATGGCTGACAGTGGCAGTGGTCCTTTTAAGTCACTAGCCGAAAAAAACGAAAGTAACACTGTGCTATGCCCTTAACTGTAACACTGTGCTATGCCCTTAACTGTAACACTGTGCTATGCCCTTAACTGTAACACTGTGCTATGCCCTTAACTGTAACACTGTGCTATGCCCTTAACTGTTACATATACGGTAACTAGGAGTCGTGGGCAGAGGGTATTATATCTCACAGCTGATTAAAAGCTTTTTATTTTTAATGATTTATCAATTTACAATGTAAAACATCGCCGTGGACATGTTGGTGACATCGAAATAGATTGAATGTTTACATCTAGGTTCAAAATATACAAGTGAGTCCCTTTTTGAAGACATTTGATACATACAAATCGACATGACAGTTTGACAACTTTTGACTTAAAATGTTGAAATAGTCATCTATGACATACGACATTCTAATGTTGCCTGCTGGCTAGTCAGAGACATTTTCAAAACGCACACTGTCTACAGATATAAGTTCTGTGTACACTCGCTTTTGGTGCTATCAAAAAATTTAATTTATATTTTAAATTTTTGGTTTGGTATTATAAATGCTGGTAGGCTAAAATTACTGTACAATTGTAAAATTAACCGAGTTAAGAAAGGACAATTATGCACAGTATCAAAGTGTTTATGATAGGAAAATGTACTGGTCATGAAAATCCAAGTATATTTTGATTGTTTTTGAAATTCGCACGAAACTACACGAGGGCTATCTGCGCTAGCCGTCCCTAATTTAGCAGTGTAAGATCAGAGGGAAGGCAGCTAGTCATCACCACCCACTGCCAACTCTTGGGCTACTCTTTTACCAACGAATAGTGGGATTGACCGTCACATTATAACGCTTCCACAGCTGAAAGGGCGAACATGTTTGGTGTGACGGGGATTCGAACTCGCGACCCTCGGATTACGAGTCGAACACCTAAACCCAGCTGGCCATGCCGGGCCTGTATGTTTGTACATGATAGAGTAAAACACACAGGTATCTTCAGTAATTATTAGATATATATTATGACATATAGATTTAGAAACGCCAGACTAATGAAATGTGACACGACTTATTTGTTTTTTTTATTATTTACATATATAACTATACATTTGTACTATTTAAAACTTACAACTTTATTTGCACTTGTAACATTATATAATTTGTAATTTAATAACTTGTCATAATTCTTTTCTGAAGTTAACATCAGTTAAATATATCAGATAAAATATAAACACTGTTTTCAAGCTTTGATCTACGCACCTGCAACACGTGATTTTCACGTGGAATAAAAGGTTTTGCATAACCATGTAACGCGAGTGTATTATGCCAACATTCAAAGGTGAATCCCATTATGAGGAATTGTTTTTTGTTTGTTTGTTTTTGGAATTTCGCACAAAGCTACTCGAGGGCTATCTGTGCTAGCCGTCCCTAATTTAGCAGTGTAAGACTAGAGGGAAGGCAGCTAGTTATCACCACCCACCGCCAACTCTTGGGCTACTCTTTTACCAACGAATAGTGGGATTGACCGTCACATTATACACCCCCACGGCTGGAAGGGCGAGCATGTTTAGCGCGACGCGGGCACGAACCCGCGACCCTCGGATTACGAGTCGCACGCCTTACGCGCTTGCGTAAGTGAATCATATTGGCTTGATAAATTTATTAAAATAAAAGAAAATAATCCAAACGTTTAGTTTACGTCCACCCTCAGTGAGGACACAGCAGTAAGTCTGCAGACTTACACTACTAGAAACTTGGTTTCGACACTTGTGGTGGGCGTGTAGTTTTGTGCTTAATAACAAACAAGAACAACAACTTTGAATATTGAACACGTAGCAATGGCGACTGCTTGAGCATGCCGAAAATTACGTGACTTCTAATCTCGTGCTATTTATATATATATATAAAAATCAACAAAACCAAGTTTAGGACTGAGTGGAAATACACTATTATTTTAAACGTATTATTATGCTACCAAAAAGTATAAGTAATATTTGCATAATGACGCTAATATTCATGTTGTTTAAAAAGTAAATATTTATTTTATCTGAGCTGCTATTACTTTAATTACTTGAGTAGCTATTATTTTTATTACTTGAAAACCTAATATTTGTATTATTTTAGAACTATTGTTTGAAAATCTTTTATTTAAGTACCTAATATCTAGGCTATGTGAGTTTTTTTTATATATATATTATTTGAGTAGTATATATTGTTGTTAAGAATTAAGCACAAAGGTACACAATGGGCTAGCTGTGCTCTGGCCACCACGGGTATCGAAACACGGATTCTAGCATTGTAAGCCCGCAGACATATCGATGTGCTGGGAGGTTTGAGTAATACTCAGTCGTCCCAAATTTATTTTTTAATCACAAGGGTGGCTTTAAATAGCCTAATTACCATTTTAAAAATACAACCAAAAGCTGCTTTACATTTCTTCAAGAATGACATGTTAAAAGTTTCAGAAGCTATAATTATTTGCAACAGTTTTCAACAGGCAAAAGTATTTCACGTCAAGATCTCCTGTCTGCTAGAATTTGATAACAAAATTTAAATCAACGCCGTTCTATTGCCAGACGCATCTGATATTTCACCGAGTGCGCAGTTTACTTTTTCAGACCACAGAATCTATTACACTCCTATAATGTATTTCGGGATAAAAACAATTACGAAGATGTGGTCATTTTGGAAGTCAACTAGAAAATAGCGAAACTGAACCACTCTTAAAAATACTGACTCTCAGCCTAATGTTCATGGAAAGGTATCTGTCAGGAACCAGCAATCAGTTATAAATATTACATGAACTGTATAAAATATCATAGAAAAGAGGGAAAACTGTAGATCATATAACTACAATCAATATTTGGGGCTATATAGATATAGTTTATGCTAAATGGTTAGCTTAATAGTCAAGTAAGAACAGATTCATTTCAAAGTTATACAGTTATAAGGTTATAATTTTGTCTAATATTCGTTCTTAGCGCAAGCTTGCATATCCAAATATCTACATAATAAATATTGTGTGACTTGATATATTTAAGTGATGTTCAGATCCCTTACTTTAATTAAAGACAAGTCACTAGAAGATAATAACTGAATTTTATATAAAAATAAGCTCGTTTTTAAAAATAATGATTAGTTGAATGACTTTGAAAAGCTAAGAAAAATATTTGCTTCCAACAGCTAGGATTTCGTTACTGTGTTTATCCTGCTCGTGGCTTTATTTGTCGCTTCCTATATGCGCGGGTCTGTTTACTTGTTTAAGTGTATTTTCCCACTCGTACACCAGATACAGTTGGTTTCCCTGCTTTTGCGGTTATTTAGACTTTCAGAACACTTTGAATTCAACAGGAGTCGCTCAGGCGTGATGTTCTGTTCCCGAATTGAGCTCCAATGTGGTAAAGGTTGGGGGGAGAAATTTCAAACAAAGGCAATGAGTTCTGTGATACGGAGTTTTCCTTTCCACTGATATTGTAAAAAGAATGGAGCTGAAGTACAGCAGCGAAGTTCTTAAAGCACGCTGAATTACTGTTGTTTTATCATTTTGTACTATTTTTCTTTTTTAAGTCATGACTAGTACAAGGATGCCATTGTTCTGAAATACAAGATTCTCAAGAAAAAATAGGAAAATAACCTAAATGAAAATGTCTTGCAGAGATCGAAGGATGTTTAAGATAAAAAAATATTCATTGTGTGTCAAGATGTGTAACGATAAAAGTGCTTTAAGAAACATGATTGATAAATTCCGAGAAAAAATCACGAACGATTTTACAATAGGAATATCTTCAAATCTCTCTTGCTTAATTGGTTTCCTAAAAGATCGAAATGGGTTGTCTGTGCTGTGTCCATCACAGGTATCGAAACCCGATGTTTAGTGTCATAAGCCCTTGGACGTACCGCTGAGCTGCCAGGAGGCTCAAGGAACGTAGAATAATTTTCTTTGTTTTTGAATTTTGCGCAAAGCGACACGAGGGTTATCTACTCTAGCAATCCCTAAGAACAAGCCATCACCATCCACTGGGAACTCTCGGGTTACTCTTTTACCAACGAATAGTGGTATTAACCGTAACATTATAACGCTCCCATGGCTGAAAGGGTGAGCATGTTTGGTGTGACGGTGATTCGAACCCGCGACTCTGAAATTACGAGTCGAGCGCCCTAACCATCTGGCCATGCTGGGCTACTTAAAGTAACTTAGAGATCAGTTATTATTTTAAAATAAAAACAAATCTTAAGTTAAATTTAACTTTCCAGAAGGATTCCCGTGGCTCAGCGGTAAGGCTGTGAGCTTGTAATGCTAAAAGTCGGGTTGCAAAACTTGTAATAGGCAGAGCAGAGATATTAATTGTTTAACTTTGTGCCTAATAAGAAACAAATAAGCTTTCCAGAAATGAAGGCAAGTTTAATAATTTAAAATTAACTCAAGAAGTGTTTGTATTCTAAGATGTAATTAACATGTATAGCATGTTTGGAAAATTTGTTCAAGAAGAGGGACTAGCATTCATTTCCGACGTCCCAGTGATGTTTCATACATGTTACATTGTTAATCTAATAAACTTCTAGTAACCATTGTACGAGAGGTACCCTAGTGACTTAATGGTAAGCCTGAGGGCTTATAACGCAAAATATCGAGTTTCGATACTTACACTGGACACGTCACAAGTAGCTCATTGTATAGTTTGCCACTTAATAAAAAACAAAGAAAGAAAGGTTCGAGAGACTTTTGTCCCAAAGAGACGAATAAGCAGTTTCGTTCATGTTATATTATTGGTTATTATTAATAAAGCAAGTTGCTTATTCTATGCGGTATTGTATCTAAATAAATATAGTGGTACTGTTTGCTGTACGTCTATACAACTACATTGCATAGTGTGAGTGGATTTTTATCAAAACTGGTACGAAGGTTCAAGAGATACATATATATTTTGAGTTTTGCGTCTTCACGTTTCTCACCATTACTTCGCCCCTTTTAATGACCCGTCATCAAATTTGGTAACAATTTTTATTGAGTACTCACTGAGATTCTTGCAAATTTGCGGTTTCATATGTTTTATTTTACAGTTTGTATAGGCGTTTTTACTTTTTTTGTTTTTTACAATTACATGTAAGGGAAGCAACTTTTACTGCTCCAAAATGACCTTCCATTAATCATGAATTATGGTTGTTGTTTTAAATTAAGCACAAAGCTACATTATGAGCTATCTGTGGTCTGCCCCCCACTGGTATCGAAAGCCGGTTTTTAGCGTTGTAAGTCCACAGACGTACCGCTGAGCCACTGGGGGAGCTAATCATGAATTTATATCACTTCTATCAAGGGATGGGTTCGCCTTCAGCTAGTACTGTAAATAATAACAGTGTGTTGTTTGTTTTTCTTTATAGCAAAGCCACATCGCGCCATCTGGTGAGACCACCGAGGGGAATCGAACGTCTGTCTGATTTTAGCGTTGTAAATCCGTTGACTTAGCGCTGTACTAGCGGGGGGCGTAAACAATAACAATCTTTATGGACAATGTGTGCTTTTAAAAACGTTTTTGATTAAGGTTTTAATATTTTTTCCTAACTTGAATTTATTTCTCAATTTAAATCTGGACATCTTAGCTGCTGAGTATTTTTTTAAATATTGAATTAAGGGTTAAGAATTGAACATTTTACCTTACCTTAACATCTAACACGTGAATTTTAGTTTAATTATTTTTTGTCTGAGAGAAATTGTTCTGATTAAACAGCTTTATCAAATAATTTTTAAGAGGACTAGATCAGAACACAAAAATGGTCACACAGAGAGAACAAGTCTCGCAGTTGCACAGACCCTCGCTAGTACAGCGGTATGTCTACAAATTTACAACGCTAAAATCAGGGGTTTGATTCCCTCGGTGGACTCAGCAGATAACCTGAAGTAGCTTTGTTGTAAGAAAAAAAACACACACACGCAGTTGCACAGCTAAATATATACGGATTTATACCACTAGAACCCGGGTTTCGAAACCCATGGTGGGCAGAGCACACATAGCTCTTCGTGTAGCTTTATGCTTAATTACAAACATCAGCAACATAGAAAACAAGTGAAAGTAGGACAGAAATGATTATGTGTCAGGGGGTAAACATTTACCTTAGTGAGAGAGAAATCTTCGAATCTCGGACTTCTCAAAGTTACGAACACAGTGTCTATCTGAGTAAATCTCTATTCGCAAGTCTTACGCACGAACTGAAATTGATCTAATAAGGATGAAACATTCGTGTTTTAACGAGGGTTATATATGGGTGCCATTTACTTCAACAATTAAATATCGGTAAACAGTTGCTCCTAATGAAACAGAAAAACAAAACCCAAACCTAATGAACAGAACTAAGTGAAATTATAAATGAATTATTTGGATTTTATTGTAAAATCTCTTACTCGGTGTATTTTCATTCTGTGGGTTCTTGTTCAGAAGATAGCTCTTACCCACATCGCACTTTGCACCCAGTTCTATCTGGTTGTTTCTTTGTAAAATCTCTTACTCGGTGTATTTTCATTCTGTGGGTTCTTGTTCAGAAGATAGCTCGGTGTATTTTCATTCTGTGGGTTCTTGTTCAGAAGATAGCTCTTACCCACATCGCACTTTGCACCCAGTTCTATCTGGTTGTTTTTTTCTGTGTGCCAATTTTTTGTGTTTTGGACTATTTATCTAAAAACTTACATTAAGTATCGTTCATTCAAAAGAGGTACTGTCTCCCTCTCTCTCTTTCCTTTATTTGTTAAAATTTACATAACTGTTGTTGCGATACGAAGATGTATATACACACTTATAGATAAATACATGTATACAGCTAAGGGAGTTATAATTTGTCTGTTTATATTCTCTTTATATAGCCAGTTGTTTCCAGCATAATTTAACGAATTCATTATCAAACTTTGTTTATACTAATTGTTATAATTATAAAACGTGAAATTATTTGAACAGAAATTTAAAATCAAGATAAACTCAATTCTTAAAACGTGATATTTACGTATTAAGCAACAATTTCAGTAATCCGATTATTTAAATACTAGAAAAATCTGCTTAATAAAACATTCGTCTCAAAATTTAAGCCTTGAAATTTCACGTTGCTTTACTAACATTCTCCAAGGAAGTTTCTCATGGTATTTAATTTTCAACGCTTTCTGAAAAGGCGGGAACTTGTCGATTTTCAGGCGACTTTATTATCAGTTCCATTTAGACCAGTCATACTCTACTCCATTCAGAATGTTAAAGGAGTAATATAATAACACAGTTTTAACGGCTAGTTAACAGGTTTCTATATTTTAATGTTGTTAGGCACAAGTCAATCCTATATTTGCTGCACGTATTAGCATATACAGACAAATCTGACTTAAAACAATTTTTAGTGTCTTGAGCCGGCAGTCAATGCGAATAAAGCAAGACAGGATTTTTTCCTCAGCCATTTATCTGAGGAGAACCAAGAATATTGTAATTATAATAGCTTTCGTTTCTCGATAATCTGACAGACTTAGCTGGTTTCAACAGATTTAAAAAGCAGCATCAACACTATTTTGGTTCGTTTGTTTGTTTTTGAATTTCGCGCAAAGTTACACGAGGGATATCTGTGCCAGTTGTCCCTAATTTAGTAGTGTAAGACTAGAGGGAAGGAAGCTAGTCATCAACACCCACCGCGAACTCTTGGGCTACTCTTTTATCAACGAATAGTGGGATTGACCGTCACATTATGACGCCCTCACGGCTGAAAGGGCGAGCATGTTTGGTGTAACGAGGATTCGAGCCCACAACCTTCAGATTATGAGTCGAGCGCTCTAGCCACGTAACCATGCTGGACCCACTGTTCTGGAAGAGCCTTGGATATTGAATGATGGGGGGCATTGAAGGGTTGTTATAAGCCCTTTGAGTGTTTTACAGGTGACAAACGCCAACACCTAGAATTAGTCACTAATTGTATTTATTTTTTTGATAAGCAATGAAAGTTTGTTTGCAATACATATGTAAAAGTCCGTTTCGCTCTAAAAATGTAAAACCATTCAGGCAACAAGGGTATGAGAAATTAATTAAAGAAATGTTAGAAATACGAATTAAATTCGATCAATATTGAAATTAACCAAATGTTCTTCAGTGTATCTTATCTTATGTAACAATATACATTTACACAAACTAATTTAAGATGTTAGTTTGAGCTGTGATGTCAACATTCACAATATAAATTAAATTCAGGCCTAAAACTCGCGAGATGACTAAAAGGCCGGTACTCTCGTTGTTGGTACCCATGTTAAGACTTAATACTGTTTGTGCTTGTTGTATTTGGCTTTTAAATAAATATCAATGATAACAAAATGAATGCTAATGTACTTTCATGATAAAATTCACTGTAAAAACTTTCCTATCGTAAAAAAGTATTTTTGTAATTATAATTATTATAATTATAATCGACTTGTAATTAGTTGACACTCGTTCGAGCTGAGTACGAATCTAATTATGATGCAGATTTTAAAAAAAATTAATTGCGTAGATTATGAGAATATTAAACAGTTTGCTATATTATAAGAAAAAAAAGTCTGAACATGTGTGTGTTTAATGAATCTCCTGACGCAATCAAATTCTTTTGTGTAAGAGATGGCGAGCCTGCGATACACGTGTAGCAAATGGGATACGAGACAATAAGTATTACATGTAATGACACGTAGCATGTAGTTTGTTTAAGATTTCCGTACGTGCATGGAACCTTATTTAAGCAGATGTCATATAATTAATTATTTTATTTCATTTGTGATGCCTTTTGATTATGCTGCATTCCTTGGTAGATTGACAAACAATCACACTCTTGCCAACACTCTGTAAAAAAAAAAAAAAAAAAAGGAAACACAATCCAATCCTCTCTGAACCCGTAAATAACATCAAATATGTTTTCATTTAATAATGCCAGTAAAAATACAGACCGGCAGGGCCAAGGGGGTTAAGGTACTTGACTCGTAATCTGAGGGTCGCGGGTTCGAATCCTCGTCGCACCAAACATGTTCGCCCTTTCAACCGTGGGGACGTTATGATGTTTCGGTCAATCCCACAATACGTTGGTAAAAGAGTAGCTCAAGAGTTGGCGGTGGGTGGTGATAACTAGCTGCCTTCCCTCTAGTCTTACACTGTTAAATTAGGGACAGCTAGCGCGGATAGCTCTCGAGTAGCTTTGCGCAAAATTCAAAAAATACAGTGTATGCTAAACAAAGGCTATTGGTTGTCTTAATATCAGTGACAATATAATTGTAATGTTCGCAATCGTGGTACATTTCTTTCTCCCTTATCGAAGTTCAGGTTTAGAATATTTTTTCTAAAATAACAGTAACAACTTACTCAAACTTCAGAACTGCCAACTGGCACGAGTTCAATTTGCACGATTACAAAAATGAGTTATTCAGCTCTACTCTAGGAGAACTATTTTTTTATATTTACAGTCATTGCTGTGGGAGGTTTAAACATAATGTAAGTTGTGAGTAATGTCTTTTTCAGGAACGTATATTTAAATCTAGATAATAAACTTGGTGAAACGATAATGGGAAACGTGTCTTCTATGTTAAAAACCTTGGTGAAACGATAATGAGAAACGTGTCTTCTATGTTAAAAAATTTGGTGAAACGATAATGGGAAACGTGTCTTCTATGTTAAAAAACTTGGTGAAACGATAATGGGAAACGTGTCTTCTATGTTAAAAACTTGGTGAAACGATAATGGGAAACGTGTCTTCTATGTTAAAAAACTTGGTGAAACGATAATTGGAAACGAGTCTTCTATGTTAAAAAATCTTGGTGAAACGATAATGGGAAACGTGTCTTCTATGTTAAAAAACTTGGTGAAACGATAATGGGAAACGTGTCTTCTATAATAAAAAACTTGGTGAAACGATAATGGGAAACGTGTCTTCTATGTTAAAAAACTTGGTGAAACGATAATGGGAAACGTGTCTTCTATGTTAAAAACTTGGTGAAACGATAATGGAAACATGTCTTCTATGTTAAAAACTGTGTGAAACGATAATGGGAAACGTGTCTTCTATGTTAAAAAACTTGGTGAAACGATAATGGGAAACGTGTCTTCTATGTTAAAAACCTTGGTGAAACGATAATGGGAAACGTGTCTTCTATGTTAAAAAACTGTGTGAAACGATAATGGGAAACGTGTCTTCTATGTTAAAAAACTTGGTGAAACGATAATGGGAAACGTGATGTTAAAAAACTTGGTGAAACGTGTCTTCTATGTTAAAAAACTTGGTGAAACGATAATGGGAAACGTATCTTCTATGTTAAAAAACTTGGTGAAACTATGTTAAAAAATCTTGGTGAAACGATAATGGGAAACGAGTCTTCTATAATATAAAACTTGGTGAAACGATAATTGGAAACGAGTCTTCTATGTTAAAAAATCTTGGTGAAACGATAATGGGAAACGAGTCTTCTATAATATAAAACTTGGTGAAACGATAATGGGAAACGTGTCTTCTATGTTAAACAACTTGGTGAAACGATAATGGGAAACGTGTCTTCTATGTTAAAAAACTTGGTGAAACGATAATGGGAAACGTGTCTTCTATGTTAAAAAACTGTGTGAAACGATAATGGGAAACGTGTCTTCTATGTTATAAAAACTTGGTGAAACGATAATGGGAAACGTGTCTTCCTTGTTAAAAAACTTGGTGAAACGATAATGGGAAACGTGTCTTCTATGTTAAAAACTTGGTGAAACGATAATGGGAAACGTGTCTTCTATGTTAAAAAACTGTGTGAAACGATAATGGGAAACGTGTCTTCTATGTTATAAAAACTTGGTGAAACGATAATGGGAAACGTGTCTTCCTTGTTAAAAAACTTGGTGAAACGATAATGGGAAACGTGTCTTCTATGTTAAAACACTTGGTGAAACGATAATGGGAAACGTATCTTCTATGTTAAAAAACTTGGTGAAACGATAATGGGAAACGTGTCTTCTATGTTAAAAAACTTGGTGAAACGATAATGGGAAACGTATCTTCTATGTTAAAAAACTTGGTGAAACGATAATGGGAAACGTGTCTTCTATGTTAAAAACTTGATGAAACGATAATGGGAAACGTGTCTTCTATGTTAAAAAACTTGGTGAAACGATAATGGGAAACGTGTCTTCTATGTTAAAAAACTTGGTGAAACGATAATGGGAAACGTGTCTTCTATGTTAAAAAACTTGGTGAAACGATAATGAGACACATGAACAATAAGTAAAACATTTTTGTTAATATGTTCCTTTTCTTCACTTTTCAAACACTAATTTTCCAACTTTTAGCAGTAAATAACCTAATTCAAGAACTTATTATTATTATCATATTAGTTAGGTTAATTGGTGATTTAATGTAATTATACTGAAATGGTAAACAAAAAAATTACGGATTTATAAATGACGTTTTGTTAATGGGGAAATTGTTTATGAAGTAGTCGGCCATCTACACACATTTCTATACACCCTAAAAGATTGTAGCAGTATCTAAATGTTTGAAAACCTTGTGATGCATTGATATTAGACCGTCTACAATTTCTAGTGTTTAAAAGCAATAAGCTTTACGAAGCCATTTATTCGACGCTTTCTGATATTGTGAACCTGAAACGCTGAAAATTACAGTGAAAAAACAAAGGTCGACATTTAAAATAATAACTATTACTCCATTTGCTTCTCGTTACTACACATCCCCATCGCCCCAAACATGCTTGCCCTTTCAGCCGTGGGGACGTTACAAATGTGACGGTCAATCCCACTATTAGTTGGTAAAAGAGTGACCCAAGAGTTGGCGGTGGGTGGTAATGACTAGCTGCTTTCCCTCTAGTCTTACACTGCAAAATTAGGGACGGCTAGCACAGATAGCCCTCGAGTAGCTTTGTGCGAAATTCAAAAACGAACAAAACTAACGTACACGCATGTTGTCACGTGTTACTTTGTATTTTGTACCATTCACGTGCACTCACTTATGGATTTCAATTGAAAATATTATATATGTGTTAAAGTATTTAATTTAAGCTATCGTATCCTAATTTTAACTTCCTTTTTCTATGCAAAATTCCTCTTACGAAGCAAGAACTTTAATTCACTGAAATCGCTCGTAAGAGGTTAAGAACATATCACTGCGCTAGTCATCCAGAGATACGTGAGTCAAACTGACAGCTGACAATGACAGTAATATATGTATCGAGAATTAGCCCCAGTATTCCTGTATATATAAAGTTATGTTGGAGCTTTACTGTCAGAAGAAGATTATTGCTGTTATTAAAAAACGAGTGTTTGTTTGTGGGCTTTTTTTTTAAGCATGTGACTTGCAATAATATTGATAAGACACTCACGTGGACCTTACGTTCTTATATTTATATATAATAGTGTTATATTTATGTCACGGATTTCTGATATTGTTCTACCTATTGTCAGTTTCCACTATTTAACTTGTATCTTTCATCTCGTTGTGTATTTTTAACGTGCTGGGCTGCGGATTCAAAGGTCCAAGGTTCACGCTACTGAAGCAGCTAAATGTGCTCTGCTGTATACGAGAATAGCAATTGAACCCATTATTTGAATCAAACTTCGGAAAAACGTTTGTATCAATAATGCTACTAGTTGTCTGTCTTCCTATTGCCAGTACAAAACTAGGGCCATTATAATTGCTGCTTAGGGATCTCTACTCATTAGCAAACTTACGCATCGGGTGCCGTTCAGGCGAACTTACCATTACACTCACACCATGTATATATTACAGTTGTATGACGTGTTTACAAAATAACATTAAAATTTTCGTTAAAATAATGTTTCTTCCCGCTTTCTTTATTTAATCAGAATGTGGCTCTGATGTTATTTGTTATTTTGAACTTCGCGCAAAGCTACACGAGGGCTATCTCCACTAGCCGTCCCTAATTTTCCAACTCCTGGGCTACTATTCTACCAACGAATAGTGGTATTAACCATCACATTCTAACGCTGAAAGAGCGAGCATGTTTGGTGCGACTGGGATTCGAACCCGCGACCTTCGGATTACAAGTCGAACACCTTAACGCACTTGGCCATGCCGGTCCGGGCCGACTGTGACGTTTCTTCTGATTCACTGTTATATTCTGAAGTTGGAGCATGTTCATCACTTCATTCACTATTGTCCAAAACAATGCCATCTTCCTTTCCATCGTCCATATCTTCAAAATCTGACGGCAATTGTCGACTAATTTTTGACCTTCGCCATAATGATAAACCTTCTCTTTTCACAACCTTTTCACACCAGCCACGATTCGTCTTGAAAGAAATATCAATATTTGTTTTGCTTTTAACATTAAGACTTCTCTCGCTTCAGACAGTCCTTTATTCCGTAACTCTCTGACATACGTTAAAACAGCGGCATCAGTTTCAAGATGTCTTCCTTTTCTTGGACCAGAAAATGACTTTGTACTTTTCTTACAAGTAAACAACTTGGTTTACATACCGTGCCAAGGAGGTACATTTACCTTAATCACTATATACTATTTCACCGGCTGTAAGAATCCCGATAACAAAATGACTTTTCTTTTAAATTCTGCATCGTACGTAAAACACTTTGTCATGGGTAGAAAACGCAACAAAACAGCATCTGAACAACAGGAAAGTCAGACAAAGACTAGGTACGGCATGGCCAGGTGGTTAAGGCACTCGACTCGCAATCTCTATCGCAACAAAATTCTCGCCCTTTCAGTCGTGGGGGCGTTATAATGTAACGGTCAATCTTACTATTCGTTGGTAAAAGAGTAGCCCTAGAGTTGGCGGTGGGTGGTGATGACTAGCTGCCTTCCCTCTAGTCTTACACTGCTAAATTAGGGACAGCTAGCGCAGATAGCCCTTGAGTAGCTTTGCGCGAAATTCCTTATTCCTACTGAGAAGACAAGTTTATAACATAGATTTTGTTTTATTAAATAAATGTACAACTTCTTACTTTTCTACAGAACATAATATGTAAATTATCACTATACATAAAGTATAATTATTTAAGATGAAGTTATATAAATAAACCTAGGCCTAAGATCAGTGGGAAAAGCTCGACACAGCCTTTCAAGAGCCTTCACACGATTTTTGATCATACAAGAGCAGCCAAAATAGAATAGTTCCAAATTGTCTCTTTTCACAAAATTCTTAAATAAACAAAACAGAAAAGAAATAAACAATATTGCTCTTTCCGAAAAGTAAGAAAATTAATTAATTATTTTACTATCATGTTTAACCACTTCCACATTAATGCATTGTCTTTTAATTAATTTTATGGACAGATACTACGCATATTTACATGCAGTTATAGTTCTCCGCTGGGACAGCGTTAAGTCTACGGATTTACAACGCTAAAATCAGGGATTCGATTCCACTTAGTGGACACAGCAGATAGCTTGATGTGGCTTTGCTATAAGAAAACACACACAGATCCAGTTATAAAATATACCATTATTTTAAAGATACATTACGACTAGCTTCTTGTCTCTTTCACTTTCAAAGTAAATAATTTCACACATGACAGAGAAACTGTAATTATAAGAACTTCTTGTAACAGGCATAATGCCTACTCACTGATGACGATTTTAACTATAAGGACTTCTTGTAACAGGTATAATGCCTACTCACTGATGACGATTTTAACTATAAGGACTTCTTGTAACAGGTATAATGCCTACTCACTGATGACGATTACAACTAGCGTCACCTGTGGTATCTGGATTTTTATTAATAAGTTAGTGCAATTTCTTGTGGCTAAAGTTCGTTTGTTCATATTTACACTTTTTGAATACAAGATACAGATATGTTACCCTTTATTTTCTTTACTAAGGTATCTGTCCAGAATATAAACATTTTGAAATCTCACCTTTGTCTGTTTCTAACTCCTGTTTTTTTGTTTAGACGGACCATCAAAACAAACAGGTTTGATTATCAAAACATTTTTTTCTGATATCTGATCTTCATTAATTAGTCAGTGAGAGCGATTCATTTTACTTTGAGTTAATTTTTGGAAATCAATATGATGAGATAAATAACTATCACCAGTGAGACCTCAAAACGCCAAAATCCGAAACTCGAGTAATATTAGCTTTGCGCTATAAAACAAACAAACGAATTATTTAGTGCTGATGTTTGTGATTTGGTATTATTCTAAAGAAAGAAACGCAGATTTCAAGTTACGTATTCGATTCAAAATGTATTTTTGCTGCTATGCGTAAAATAGCAAAATAGAGCTCATGCTGTATTTGTTTGTTTTTGAATTTTGTTAAAGCTACAAAAGGACTATCTGCGCTAGCCTTCCCTAATTTTGCAGTGTGAGACTAGAGGGAAACAGCTAGTCATCACTACTTACCGCCAAATCTTGAGCTACCAACGGATAGTGGGATTGACTGCCACATTATAACACCTTCACTGCTGAAAGGGCGAGCATACTGGTTGTGATGGGAATTCGAACCCGTGATCCTTGGATTACGAATCTAGTGCCTTAACCATCCGGCCATGCCGGGCCAGACCAATAGAAAATAAAACATTCCCATACGTTATTCACAAGAAATGAAAGAATTGTTTTTGACCATTTAATGTTATTGTTTACAAATTCATAGTTTTCTGTGTCAGGTGTCTGGACTAACTAATCCTTCACGAATACGTAATTGGAGTTCCCACGTTACTTGTAAACCAGTTTTGTTTGGTATTATGGGGATTCGAACTCGCAACCCTCAGATTATGAGCTGAGGGGCTTAACTACGAATATTAAATGTTTGCATTATAAACTTTTAAACTAAGTGCCGAGCCCTAAGAAGGTGGCAACATATCTGCAGGCTTGTCTTAATACTCACTAGTATAATATTTTGAAGCTATGCATTCTTTTATAAGGGCCATGGTAAATCATTTTTAAGCAATATAACATAACAAGGTTAATTTATTGGCATTACGATCACAGGTGTATAATACAAGAGAATTAATTTTTCTAGTGAAAACTTTTCCTGTAGTAGTTTAATGAATATATTGCTTCTTGCATCACAGATTAAATTGCCGGTAAAGGTAAAAACTGTTGGAAATAATTACGAATGTAAAGTAATGCAAACAACCCTTTTAATTTGACACAGCAAATGGATAGCTTTATTTTTCATCTCACAATTTCCTATTAATTTGCTTTGTACTACATAAGGACAAAGTATATAAACACACACATGTGTATGTATAAACAGGTCACCGTTTACGCGCCTCTAAATGTATTGAGTGTATTTTTGCTTTGATCTGAATGTGGCGTGCCAACGTTTGTTAAAAATAGTCACGCGAAGACTTGGTCTATATCTCCAGTGTTTACTTTTAAAACTCGCCAGAACAGAGATAAAGTAATAGATTTATTATTTAGGCTTAAGTGATATTAGATATTGTGAAAAAAAAAACATTATGGAAGGTTTGAACCATATTAATCCAAACGAAGTTACCACTAACCACTTATAAAGCGAAGTGTATTTGGCTATATAAAGCAAGACTGATTTTAAGCTGTGCTGATCGAAACGTATCTGCAATTCGAACCAGTTCCGAAACGAAGTACTTTGTCTGATATCTAGTTCGATAAGACAAGTTTGGTTTGCAGATTATTTCTGATCTTTAATAGTTTTGTTTTGATACATTGTTTTTCGTTATATTTGTAACAAGTGATATGCAATGCTGAAATAATATTCAACTTTCTTTCATGTAACTTGTGTGAGAAAGTATAATTATATTGTGATAATAATTCATACTATAAAATAAGATAAAATGGTGGCTATGAAAACTTAAAAAACATATATTTTGAAACTTTAGTTTTTATAAAAGGGGCTTTTCTTGAAACGTAGTTTTGGTTGTGGCTTAGCAGTAAATATGAGGATTTATAACAATAAAAATCAGGTTTCAATAATGAAACACGCGAAAGCTGCCTATAGTGCAGTCCTGTATTTAAAAATAAACAGATATACCGTTTAGAAAATAAATATAATAAACATAATTATAGTTTGTTTGTTTTTTTTATAGCAAAGCCACATCGGGTTATCTGCTCAGCCCACCGGGGGTAATTGAACCCCTGATTTTAGCGTTGTAAATCCGGAGTCATACCGCTGTACTAGTGAGGGGCACGTAATTATAAGACATATAATTTCAAATAAGCAACATGGATATTATAATAACAAACAAATAAACCTTTTAGAAAAGAAATTAAAAAACATAATCATATAAGGTATAATTTCAAATGCCAACATGGATATTATAATAACAAACAAGCAAACCTTTCAGAATAAGAATATAAAAACATAATTATAAGACATATAATTGCAAATAGCAACATGGATATAATAATAACAAAAAAATTAACCTTTTAGAATAGGAATATAAAAACATAATTATAAGACGTATAATTTTAAGTGACAACATTGATGATAGTACAGCAGCAAAACTGACAAATAACAATTAATAGAATATTAAATAATCTGGCGCAAATCTTATAGCTGTAACAAAATTTTAAAAATGGGGCAGGAATATCATTTTTGGAAATATTTCTCCGCTTTCTGTTCTGCCCGAATGAGTTTTCTACACAAAACACAAAATACATCAATAATTGTATTTATTCAAATAATTTAATATATTAAATTGCAAAATTTTAATGCGCCTTAATCTATCAACATTACAAATGTTTTATTGTTGAGAATAAAACTGCTATATAAGCCGATAAAACGTTGTATAATAATGTTGTAGAAACTAATGAGGTATCACAATATTAACTGGTAATAAATCATTCAAAGGAAAAACGCTTGTACATTTCGCGTTGGGCCCGGCACGGCCAGCTGGGTTAAGGCGTTCGACTCGTAATCTGAGGGTCGCAGGTTCGAATCCCCGTCGCACCAAACATGCTCGCCCTTTTAGCCGTGGGAGCGTTATAATGTGACGGTCAATTCCATTATTCGTTGATAAAAGAGTACCCCAAGAGTTGGCGGTGGGTGATGATGACTAGCTGCCTTCCCTCTAGTCTTACACTGCTAAATTAGGGTTGGCTAGCGCAGACAGTCCTCGAGTAACTTTGCGCGAAATTCAAAAACAAACAAATAAACAAACATTTCGTGTCATTATTATTATTTTCTAAATCACGCCCCCTGTTGGATCAACAAGTTTGAGAACTTATAACACAAAAAAGTCTGCTTTCGAAACTCAAGGTTTACTGAACACATATAACTGCTGATGTGGCTTTAGGCTTAATAGCAAACAAACAAACAAAATTGTAAATCTCTGAAGCTGTTAGTGATTTTTATTTTATTTTATGAAAAAAAAATGTAACCATAATCCGTTTGTTTTTAAATCTCTGACTAACTATTTTTTCATTCAGTGTTCCCATTTTGGCAAGTTGAATTGTAAACATTTCTATGGGCCGTTCATTTAGTGAGTTATTTGACTGGAAATGTGAGCTTAAATTACATAATTAAGTCAGACAAGAATCATATAATGAGTACTATCTCATTGTGCGCTCTTTATGACTGTTAAGCGCTGTGCTAATTAAAGTGTATCCGGTATAAGTTTATGAATGATATTAGTTCTCGGTAATCGGTAAATGAAGTAATTCTAAGATATCATTTTAGTAATAATCATATGACACGTAGATCAGTTTCAAACTATATTTTCACATAAGTCATCTTATTTACAGTTCTGGTGTTTTAACTAAATTTCAAATTTCACTTCAACATACATAGAAGCTTAATGAAAATTATGTACTTTCAACTATTGCTAATTATTATACAATAGGACGAATGACGCACTAGGAAAACAGAAATATTAGGAGGTCTTACATTCAAATCTTTTAGACAGAAACAGCACAACGTATTAATTGGGGAGATATGAATAATTTACTACAATCTAAGGTATGTTAGGTACTCTAATTTATCTCAGACGAGTCCGCGATTTATTTAGTTATGTATCACTACTTGAAGTGGACTGGAATTTTAATTTTAATTTAGAAGTTCATAGAATGTCTATATGTACTAAATGTATAATATTTGCCAACAATATTGATATACACCAACTGTTTTCTGTTTAGCACAAATATATTTTAATATACAAACAACGATATAATTTGTAATAACGGTTATCACAAGTAGTTATTGTAACAATTATTTATAACAACAATACAATTTGTAATAACGGTTATTACAAGTAGTTATTATAAATAATGATTTATATACACAAGTTTTACAAACTTACGACCAATACTGTGTTTTCTATTGGGTCTGGAATAGTATATTCTATCGACGGTTCACGATGAGCGAATGAATTTCGAGTTGGTATCGGTACAGTTCGCTTAAAGGCAAGCTAGCTAGCTACTTCAGTGAACACATGTTAGTTTCTTATCGACGAAAATATCTAACATCCGATGTTAATTGTCTGAAGGGTTGTAATGTTCGAAGTCTATAAACGTTACTGGTAATATCTGTAGTTTTTCGATGAATAAGCGTCTATCATAGTTACAGCTACCAATATTTTTAGTATTTTAATTGCAGCAAACCAACAATATTAAACTGTTTCTCGGCGCGACGAATTATAAACTTTAGGCGAGGTTTCAGAAATTTTAGTTGGCAACAGTATTTGAATATACACTCCAGTGCTTTTGTAAAACATATATTGTTGATTCTTTCACCCAAGAATCTTCTACAAGTTTAGAGATTAGGCAGGACTTTCGCAATACACATTTAGCAATATAAGTTACATACATTTCTAAATATATACTTAACTAAAACAAACATCGACATTAAACTAAACATATATTAGTAACTCCATTACAGTTAACTGTTATAGACTTTGAACTTTGAAAACTTTGATCGAACACTTTTCGAACCTGTGTACTGCCTACCAAGCAGGTGGTCTACACTTTGTTTTTGTGAAAAATATTTCGATATGTTGTAAGTGGTTATGCCACTCACAAGTAACGTTGTTCAGTTGAGGAAGAACAAAAGTATATCTATGTTTTATTTAGACTGTAAACCTGTAAGTTTGTTTGTTTGCTTTTGAATTTCGCGTAAAGCTACACGAGGGCTACCTGCACTAGCCGTCTCTAATTTAGCAGTGTAAGACTAGAGGGAAGGAAGCTAGTCATCACCACCCACCGCCAACTCTTGGACTACTCTTTTACCAACGAATAGTGGGATTTATCGTAATATTATATTGCCCCCACAGCTGAAAGAACGAGCAACAAATAGAGATTCACAATGAAGAGTGAGGTTAATAAACGTAAATGTATATTTAGGTTGTCATATTCCGATCACACTATTCTGTAATTTCTCTTCAAATAATTTACACAGTATGCATATAAAATGAAACATTTTTATGGGTGACATAAAATTAATCTCGATACGATGAGAAACATGCAACATTAATACATTTAAAATACAACGCTAACATGTGGGGATTTGATTTATTGGCGGACAGCATTTAGATAGTTATTTATTAGCTTTGCGCTGGAAAGAAAAACCAAGCAAACTTGAAGAAACTTTAGAGAAACTATCATTCGTTCAAACAATAAAAAGGACAGGCTAAGGAAACAGTTACGAAGTTTTGTAATATCTTCTGAAACTAACAGAGCCTAAAACAGTGATATTGGTCATACTATCTCTGAACTTTTGCTGTAACTTTAAGCATTTAATGAATAAGGAAAAAATATGGTGAACTTAAATATCGATTTTTATGTTTCGCATGAACACAATATTATTTGGATTATTAACTGGCCCACAGTTCTGAGACATAATATGTACTGTGACTGCGAAATTAACATATACCAAATGCTGTCATAAAATTGAAACAAAAGCGAATCGTGAGATTCTGTCGTTAACTGTACTATAAAGCGCTTGGTGTCTGAGATTCTGTTGTTAACTGAGCTACAAAGCGCTTGGTGTCTGCGATTCTGTTGTTAACTGTGCTACAAAGCGCTTGGTGTCTGAGATTCTGTTTTTAACTGTGCTACAAAGCGCTTGGTGTCTGAAATTCTGTTTTAACTGTCTATAAAGCGCTTATCTGATATTTTGTTGTTAACTGTACTATAAAGCGCTTAATGTCTTTCTTAATGATACTGTAACTTTTACTGATCACGTGTTTTTAGTACTTCGCTCATTTTATTCCAACTAATAAAACACATAAGCTATTGTAATTGTATTCATTGTTATATTTATTGTAGATATTTGAGTGTAATAATTGTACCGTATTTTAGGATACTTAAAGTTTCACTTTCTCTGTTTACGTCTGATCAAAGAAGTTTCTACTCAATGTTTGTTTGTATGCTAAAAATACAAAGCTACACAACAGGCTGTCTGTGTTCTGCCCACATAGGGCATTTAAGCCCGACTCTTAGCGTTATATGCTGAGCCACTTCAAGGTAATCCCTGCACTCCAACTAAAATATAACGTTTATTAGAAACTGGTAGTCATTTCGTTTATTTTTCCAGAACTAATATAATAGCAAGAGTTTTATTTAAAAAAATAACGCATTCATTCATTCAGTAGAATACAGGTTGATTTTAAATTTTCGCAATTACTGGACTGAAAACCGAATAGAGAATATTGTTACATGTTTAGAAAAACCAGACAGGCGAAGTGCAATCCCCTTATCAGTTGGAGTGGGATTTTCACACTCTATGCCTGAGAATGTGTCAATATGGGCATGTTTGTTTTATCCTGTTTAGTTTTTCAATGGGTTCGTCACATAGTTTCATGTGTTTGTAATAATTCACGTAGACACACGTAGTTCTTTAGAGTACGTTTGAAAAATAAATCTCTCAACGTTTTTCTTCTTCCTTTGTTCAAGCACAGCAGATAAACTGAGAGTAATGCTCATTTGTCTAGCGTATTAACATCTGCGAATAATGTAATAAAAAAAACAATACGCTTATTTTATGGATAAGTGGTGATGTGACGTAGTGTACATGGAAATAATTATAACCGCTCGAACGTTTTGTAACTCTTGTGAACAATGTGAAATTAACCTTCAAATATTCTAATGTTTTCTATATCTTTCCCTACAGGTTGTGTCCACGTATTGCATTAAACCAAGTGATTCTATTTAACAGCTAGTTACACAATCCTAATGTAAAGAACAACAACAAAACATAATTAAGTAAAACGACTGTTTTTATATATACATAAAATACACAGACGGTCCCTTGTTCAGTGGGCTTACCGAGATTAATTGCAATGCTAATGATAATTCTATACAAGTTTTCTATGTCATTCCTGGGTTATTAAGGACCCTAAAGCGAATAATGTCGTGGTCTGACAAGCAAAACGGTGATTGGTTGCTTTAGAGCAAAACCACATTGAGCTATCTGCTGTGCCCACCGTGGGGAATCGAGCCTCGTATTTTAGCATTGTAAGTCCATAGGCTTACCGCTGTCCTTCTGTGGGTGAGGGGACACGCTATAATTTAAGTTGGAAAAATGTGTTTGACAACCGGATATTCTCCATCTAAGATCAAGCTACCCAGCAGTCAGAAAGTGCTTCTGTTTCAGAACATACCTTACTCGTTTTACATGTTATGTTTTTGTTTCGTTTTGTGTAGACCGTTAGACGAAGTATAACATTATTATGCCGTTTTTGTAATAGCGTATTTGTATTTCCTGCGTACCGATCTAGTATCACAAAATAATTTTGCCTGCATTTGAATATGCAAGGAACAAATATGGAGCAACATCACATCATGAAACTCTCTAATAACCATTTTTTAAATACTTATTGTCAATAATATTCGTGGTATTTGACATATTTTAAAATCGTTGATATGAAACATATATGAATGAAACTATGCCGCGATAGAATATATATATATATATATATATATATATATATATACGTGCATAGGAGTTTTCGCTGTGAGAAACATGTATTCAAGAACGGTCAGGATATAACTAAATTGACTTCTGAAATTGTTTTCAGAACTTTGAAACAGACATGGATTTACTTTTTCCACGAAACAGTCTGGCTTAAATGGCACGTCAATTTCGTCTTCAGATAAGAATACGTAAAGCCTAGTTTTAAGATTTCACAATCACCGGTTCCGGTTGTTCGACCAACGTCGATGTTCGACTGTAAAAATTTTCGATAATCCTGGAATAGGATGGTAGAATGTGACTGGTCTGTGCCATTTTTTTATTTACCAGTTCTGAAACTATTTAAGTAGGTTCAGATTGTAGCTAGTAAACTATACAGGTGAAGGTACAGAATACAAGACTTAAGTAAACTTATACAACATATAGCGTGATATGATTTGTTTTTTGGAATTTCGCGCAAAGCTACACGAAGGCTATCAGCGCTAGCCGTTCCTAATTTAGTAGTCTAAGACTAGAGGGAAGGCAGCTGGTCATTACCACCCACCCTCAACTACTACTCTTTTATCAACGAATAGTGGGATTGACCGTCACTTTATAACGCCTCCACGGCTGAGAGGGCGGGTATGTTTGGTGCAATAGGGGCTTGAACCCGTGACCCTTAGATTACGAGTCGAACGCCTTAACCCACCTGGCCATGCTATTCCCATGGTACGATAATTACCAATGAATCAGGAACTAATTGACTCAGGATCGTTTACGTAAGATTTTCATGAATAACATTTTTTAGAAATAATTATGGAAACTATTTTTGAAGAACCTCACCCATCAAGGCAGTATCACATAAGTATCTTGAAGAACCTTCCCCATCAGGTCAGTATCACATGAGCATCTTGAAGAACCTCACCCATTAGGTCAGTATCACATGAATATCTTGAAGAACCTACCTCATCAGATCAGTAACACATGATACATATTAATAACTGTAAATTTTAGTTTTGGGTGGTACATGTGAAAGACGACGTTCATCTCACAAGCTAATGTACTAATCCACAAATCGAATAACACCAGCAAAGAATATTATTGTACAAGTGATGCACACTCACGTCTGCGCAAACGATGCGCACCAAGTGACTCATTTTTGATTTTTTTAAACTTGATACAACACTTGGCTAAGTAAGAAATCATGTTTTATTTGGGATAAAGGGCAGGAATAAATTGTGCTTCAGTATACTTAACATATCAGACAATTACTGTCACTAGGAACCAGCGTCAACAATGTCAACAAACTTTAGTATTTAGTGATACAAATTATTGACAGCTTTTCCCTTTATCTAAAATTTGATGTGTTTGTGTATATAATAAATAGGAAAACAAAGGTTGTATAGTCAAATAAAGTTGCATATAATTTTAGTTTGAACATTATTATCTGTATACAGTTTCATAGTAAGTGTTACGTATTATAATTTATCCCGGACAAGCGTCCAATTTATTAAGTTACATATGTTACATATTACAAGTTCAAACAACCGGCAATTTTAACTTGAATTTAGAAGTTAATTTAATGTCGATATCTATCAGATTTATGATATTTGCCGACAAGATTGACACACACAATTTCATTTCTTATCACAAATATATTTTAACATACAAACAACAATAAAAATTATAATAACGATTATTACAAATAATGGTTTATATACAACAGTTTTACAAATTTGCAAACAATACCGAGTAGTCAGTCTGGTCTGAAATTGAATCTTTTATTGACAGTTCACGATGAGCGAATTAATTGTATGCTGATACGCAGGCACGCTTTACTTGATGGGAAAGAAGCTAGCTTCCTCACACGTGAGTTTTTCCCGACGATTATATATATATATAATGTAATGTCTTCATTAGACCGAGGCTTATAGTATACTGACTGTAGCAAACCAACAACAATAGTAAACTGTCTCCTGACGCAAAGAGTTATTAACTTTAGGCAAGGTTCTCAAAAGTTCAGTTGGCCCAACAATATTGGTATTTACGTAAGGTTACACATTGTTGATTCTTACACTCGAGAATCTTCTACAAATATCAAGAATAAGCAGGACTTTCGAAATACACATGTACATTTCTATATATATATTAAACTGAAGTAAACACAATGAGTAAAATAATTACATAATAGTAAATCCGTTACATAAGTCACTTCAAAATTTATTCCACCAGAGACTCGCTGCAGTTTTAATATTTTGAATAAGAGAGAATCGTCAATCGTTGGAGCATTTGAAATGATTTAAGACGAAATTAGAGTAAATTAACCTATGTGACCTTGGACGTGGTCAAATACATCAATCAAAAGGGTTTAATCTCTCAAGTAAAAACTGTAATTTGATCTCAAATCGGTCAAGAGTTGACGGAGCAATGAGACAAAAGTTTGTACTTAAAAACAAACAAACACACTCGGAGCCGTTCCTTGAGCCTCTATGTCGCAAACAAAAATAGAAGGAAATAAAATAGTGTGCCCTATGATTTTGATGATTGTGGCAGATAAAAGGCTGATCTTAAATACTATTTTTACAAACTTTTAAGTTGAAATTCTTAATAAAATAGTCGAAATGAATGCGGTAAAACTGTGCAGTACAGCGCAATTTCATTTCAAAATGATTAAAAACAACAATTTCTGTTGCTTCGATAACCTCAGCGTTTTAACCACAACGCTGAGTTCCTTTCAGATCAATGTTTGACTGCAAAAGACCCAACTCAGCTTATACGTTATGGAATTGAACTTTGTGTTATATTACAAACCTTTAAATTAAAGGCAGCATCGAACTGCAAAGAAGAAACCGATTGCAGTAAAGTGCAACTTTAGCCACGTTTGTTAATCCTACTGTGCTTACATTAAAAGAAAAAATCGGCAGTTTAGTTGTAGAATTTTAATTTTTTAAATATACAAGAACAAACGGAACAGGACAAAGGTACTTATTTTCTTTGGTGAAAAATGCTTTTAATGTTTACTTCCTTATTATTACCAAAATAAAAAAGTATAATTTCAAAATACTAAATTAGTTATGCTAATCCAATTAAGTACTGAAAAGGTCTTCTTATGCATAAGTTCAATTACAATAAGCCTAGTAAAAACGTGGTGAACTGCACGAATGAATTTTATTTCGTGACATCACCAATAAAATTTTAGTTAAAACACAATATAAGTGCTATAGTGCTATAACAACAAATACCCACTAAGGTATATTAGCATCATTTGATGCTTAAATACCTCGAAAAAAATATTTTTGTTTCTGTTTTGCTTTAATTCTTACTCGATGTTTTGCGTTATCTCACGAGCAGACATGATAGTAATAATGACTGATTAATTAAATATATTTGAAGATTTTTTTATATTACTACTGACATTGTACAAGTAACACAGAGCTATTCCGAAATTTGTTACCGTTTTGAACACGTAATCAATGTCACTTTGTCTTTCACTTATTTTAAGTCATAACAATAAGACGTAAGATAAACAACTCTTAGTTACGACCTCATTTTGAAAGGTGATTCAGAATCAGCATATAAAGTAAGATTTTTCATCATTAGCAAATATTTTGTACTCAATCATATATAAAATTAAGCCTAGTTGTTTCCAAAATATAGTGGTTAGGTAACGGAATACAATGATATCCACGTGATGCATTGAGGTATAATTTATATAGGGAAATCTGGTTATGAAAGGAAAATCCTAAACAAAGTCATTGCGTTGATGAGATTGGGCCTGGCATAGCCAGGTGTTTAGGACACTGGACTTGCAATCTGAGGGTTGCAAGTTCAAATCCCCGTCACACCAAACATGCTCGCCCTTTCAGTCGTGGAGGCGTTATAATATAACGGTCAATCCAATTATTGGTTGGTAAAAGAATAGCCCAAGAGTTGGCGGTAAGTGATGACAACTAGCTGCCTTCTCTGTACTGTTACACTGCTAAATTAGGGACAGCTAGCGCAGATAGCCCTCGTGTAGCCTTCCGTGAAATTCAATAAGAAAAAATTGACAAGATTGGCTACTTTTTTAAAATTAAATTGATTATTGTGTCGCATGCATTTTCATAACATTTTATGTTTCCTTAACCTAGTGGTAGTAATCAACATAATTTTTACGATGTTCATAGTGTAATTTTATTTTTCAACAAACGAAGCGAAGATATAGTGCAGGGATGCGATAAAGTGAACAAACGAGAAAAAACACAATACGTATACTTCAGGTTTTCGAAACCTTTTTAATCTACTCACAAACAATAATAATCAGGTTTGGGTTGTTTGCTTTTAATTTCGCGCAAAGCTACTTGGGGGCTATCTGCGCTAGCCATTCCTAATTCAGCAGTGTAAGACTAGTAGAGGGAAGGCAGCTAGTCATCACCACCTACCGCCAACTCTTGGGCTATTCTTTTACCAACCAATAGTTGGATTGACCGTTATATTATAACGTCCCCACGGTTGAAAGGGCGAGCATGTTTGGTGTGACGGGGATTCAAACCCGCGACCCTCATGTTACGAGTCGAGTGCTTTATCCACCTGGCCATGCTGGACCGTAATAACAAGGATTAAGTTATAACTATATCAGTTCCTCTGTGGCTCAGCCGTAAGTCTGAAGACTTAAAATGCTAAAACTATGTTTCGATACCTGTGGTGGGCATAGCGGAAAACTTATTGAGTAGTTTTGCACTTAACAACAAACCAAATAAATATATCAGGGGGTTATAGTTTATTTATAGACCGACCTCAGATATTGTTTATTTATTTATTTTATGGTTAAGTACAGATATACAAAACAGGCTACTTGTGATGTGTCCACCACATGTATAGAAACCCGATTTTAGTGTTATAAACTCAAACACTGTCTTACCACTGAGTCAGTGGCAGTGATAATTAATGTTAACTAATGTGCTTTTTACTGAAGAAAGTTTTTGTGTTACATTCGCGGGGTTTTAACATCAGTAGAATAAAGTAAAAGTATCATGGGGTTTTCAGCATCATCTCAAACTGTGGACCTTCGTGTGTGTTTAGAGCGTGACAAGCAACTACAGACATAACAAAACATGGTATCATGCTCACCGTAACAAAACATAACTCTGAAAGACGTCTGCGTCCATACACAGACCAAATCTCTGTAGGGGTAGATAGGGCTAAAATTTCGATGTGCATTGGAATTCAAATGTTTTCTGTTGCTAAGAGACATCTTCCAGCAATAAATTCACACACACAACAAGAGTGGGAAGAAGGAATATGGGAAGACTGTTCACTGTGATCAAAGTTTTAGTTGGGTCCCGTTATTATCCCATCGCAGACCACTTTAGGTCAACACACGCTATTTCACAAATAAGCTGGACTTTATTGTTCTGAACAGCGAGGAAAACAGTAAATTTACGTTTCTGGCCTGTTGTTCACTTGTGTGTACTAAACACAACTGCGCTTCGATTTTTTATGTGTGTATATGTTTCTCTGTTGTTTTTTGCTCTTTCAAAAATATGTCGAGTATTTTCTTCCTGTCAAGCGCTTTCTTCGATATTTGCCGCGTTAAATAAATACGTGTGGGTGTATTATGTATATACTGTATTCATGTGTAACTATTGTTGTTTGATTTATAAGTGCACCGTTTTTCTCGTTTACTGCTTATTAAATAGACACATGTGTAGTGTAGATTTTTTGAAATTAAAAAAAAGGTCTCAAATAGAGAAAATACGCTGTGTATTTTTCAATCAAGTTTAATTCCGTATTTGTCGATTTATAGAACGATACTTTATACTCATGAAACAATGCCTGATTTTACCCTTCATCTTATATCTAGGTTCAAAAATAATTTCAGTGAAAACTCTTCTCTTAATAACATATTTAACCAGAATTTATTTATCTCACTTGCTACTTGCAATTAATTAAGACATTTCTATTTGAAATGTATTGGTCTCATCCATCATTCTAGAATATTACTAGTATTATATCAGAAAAGTTACTTTTTCTAACGTACAATAGTTTTGTAAACATATTTTTATAATAAATTGGTTTATTTTGAATTTCGCGCAAAGCTACACAAGAGATATTTGCGCTAGCCGTCCCTAATTTAGCGGTGTAAGACTAGAAGGAAGGCAACTAGTCATCACCACCCTCCGCCAGCTTTTGGGCTACACTTTTATCAACAAATAGTGGGATTGACTGTCACATTATCACGCCCCCACGTCTGAAAGGGCGAGCATGTTTCATGTGACGGGGTTTCGAACCCGCGACCCTCAGATTACGAGTCGAGGGCTTTAACCACCTGGCCATGCTGTGCCTAGTTCAACTGTGATGAAAATTTGTAACGTTGTTTATTACACATCTGTGACTTAAGTTATTCTGCATTCAGATGTCTGTAGAGCTTGAAGACCACACTTGTGGTTATACTGATTACTTCAGAGCGCACTTTAGCACAGTTAAAACAATTCTAAGAATTACTTTACAAAACTAACATTTTACTATTGCTTTACCGAGCTTCATAGAAATACACTCAATTTGCTAACAAACAAAAAAAAAAAAAAAAAAACAACTTCAACTTCGTCTTAACGGGGAATCGTCTTATACGCGAACAAATACAGTGACCTTTATATTCAAAGATAAACTTTCCGGTTGACATGTTACTTTTAGATAGTATTATATGCTTGTTTTAGTCTTTCGTCAACCTATAAGCGTATGAAACGAAATTAACTCTAACATCTCATCAGGATTGATTTCTGACTGAAACGAAGTAATAGGATCAATAAGCAGTGTAATATGCAAACAAGTTTATTTTTTTTTTACAAGTATATAGGGTACGTACATATCGGGCCCGGCATGGCCAGGTGGTTAAGGCACTAGTTTCGTAATCTGAGGATCGTGGGTTTGAATCCCCGTCGCACTAAACATGCTCGCCCTTTCAGCAGTGGGTGTGTTATAATGTTCGATAAATCCCACTATTTTCATTGGCAAAAGAATAGTCCAAGCGTTAGCGGTGGGTGGTGATAACTAGCTGCCTTCCCTCTAGTCTTACACTGCTAAATTAGGGACGGCGAGTGCAGATAGCCCCTGAGTAGCTTTGCGCGAAATCTAAAACAAACAAACAAATAAAGGTACAAATAGTTCTAGTTATAATGATGCGCTTAAACTAGAATAAAAGTACCAAGTAAAGTAACCCACCTTAGGTTTTATATCAAATTAGTACAAGTCGACCACAATACGTTTTTGAAAGTATTAGTTGTCACAGTGATTACTACCTGTAGTGGGACGTTGAATTAAATTAGTTCATTGTATTATATTATGTCATACTATGTGAACACAAAGCGCAACATAGGTATGGTACCTTTCTCTCTTCTCTCTGGCTGAATGAGGTACTTGCCCAAAACAACACAAACATCGATTTCTAAACAAAGGAAGTAAAACTAAACGTTTCACGTACAGGTAAAGATAATGTACATTAAAAATGATGTACGTTCAGTTCAGTTCAATTGTATTTTTAAGTTTATAGTTACTTTGTGTTTTGTTTTTATTTTATTTTTACAAAGTTACACTGTGTACGTTTATAGGGTTAGTTCATTATTGCTATAAGCTCTAGTGCTAAGATTTAATTACATTAGAGTTGTTGTGGGTTGAATTGTAAGTACAAGTGCAGAATTATCAATGATATCTGAGTTAAGTTACTTTAGGTTTAATTCATGTTCATTGTACCAAGTCTGAAGCAGAGAATAATTTATTGACCAGACATAACCACCTGGAACCTAGCATCATTTGGGGAGATGAATCTCTTGATATGGGATCAAAGGCCAGCACAACATTGATCTACATGCTGTACTAGATAGTGTCACGTTTACTGGTAGGTTAACAGATAGTTAAGCAGATTTCGCCATACACCGTTACTGGAGAGCGGAAACAACCCGGATATACCTTGTTGGAAGTTAAAACCGGAGATGCTTCGTACGACACTCTGGCAAACAGGTTTGTATACCCATTTCATTTCTGCACGACAGCAACATCCGCTATGAGTATTATAACACCTCTCGTTGGAACAAACACTATTGCAAGCTAGAGACTATGCAGATAGCTTATCCGCAGTTACCTTCACAAATCCGAATCACCTACTTGAGCTGTTTGACAAGACTTTTATGTGTTTATTGGCAGAAGGATTCAATATGTCTGACACCCCACGTGGGTTGTAGGTAAGAACACTAATGGTAACGGTTTGAATTCTGATAATCACAGTATAGCCATAAATTCTTATGCTGCTAAACTTGAGTGAACCAATGAGAATCGATGGGTGTCCGTGTAATATAGGATCTTGCATGAAACTTGCTTTTGTTAACCCTACCATGAGTGTCATCTCTACCTAGCGTAGAAGATATAACGTCTGCAACGGTTACTTTATATGTGAGGTGCACGTGAAGATCGCAAGAGAAGATGGTGCAAAACAATGTAGAAAAACTACGTGGTTGCAAAGCTTTCTGGCAACATTCGTCAAGTATTTTTCCATCATATAGCTAACTTAAATCAATAAGTTCTGTAAAAGAATCATCCTCTAGTGGTAGAATAGTAATACTGATCAACCTTGGAAGATACACAGTCGAGTGCAAGCCGAATTCATGAGAATAAGAAACGGTCCGTCTTGAGCAGATAATTCATAAATAGGATTTGTGTTTCCTCCATCCAATCGTCTTCCATAGCATGTGACATGAAATCAAAAGAATTACGCAGAAAGTTCTATCTTATAAATACCTTATTTTGGTGCTTCCACAAGCTTTGTAGAGCTCAATAACTAAAAAATAAAAAAACATGGACATGTCAGTCGTTCAATTTGGTGATGATACCCAACTCTGTACAAATGAAGGTAAAAGTAAGGCCATCATGGGTATGTTTATTAATATATGTGCTCATGGTTACATGCAGGACGGCTTAAACTATAGCAAAATCACACAGTTGTCTGAGCTACAACCATATGAAGATATGGAGGCCATCTTTAGTTTAAATGAGTTACAAATAAATATATCTGAAGATGAAATTAAAGGTACAGATGTTATAGTAATCTCCATCAGAATCAAATTTGTTTAACATATCTGAGAAATAGTTAGCATTACTCAAAAATGGAATAAAATCTTCTTCTTTTTTAATTTTACAAACTCATCAAATTTTTAGTCCCTAAACGTTATTAGATAGGACCCAGAATCAATGCTGCCATCATCATCTGGAAGTGAAATATAGCTTAATGCAGAAGAATTTTCAGCTGATGCATAAAAAGGCTTTCAGGTTTGTCAGAACACCTTGAAAGTAGCCTTAGATTTAAAAGATAACTATGATAGAATGCACGTGCCGTATATTGTTGACGAATGCTCAGGCTATGGTACAATATATGTAAGATGGACCTAAAGTTGTTACCAGAAGCTAAGAATCAGATTGGATCACTACAAACATTGGTATATTACAAGTATCATCAGTATCTTTAGTCCTTTCCAACATCTACACTATGCATTAAGCTCACATTGTCAGTTCAATCAGCTGCCACTCGCTAACTTTTGTTGACGATATTCTGATGTATAACAGAGACTCTAAGAAAGCTGAAATTGAAAGAAAGGTGCATATATACCTTATCAATGGGAAGCAACTGGTACAATGGTACAGAAATAGTAAACAGTTCTGCCAAGGCCACAGCTGTATTTTGCATATGCAATAACAGATATGTAGTTGATGCCAAACTATTACCATTTCTTGCAGACACTGCTATTCATGTAAAAGATGCACTAAAGTACCTGTAAGTAGCCTTTGATAGACAACCCAACCCTACCAGCCACATTAACATCATGATAAAAAAAGAAATCAATGCACTCAGTGTTGTAGCAGATAACATCATTTGCTTATATTTGACTAAAGTCTTATCTATTTAATTCTGTATTATTCACTACTGGCAACTAGTATTAGTGCACAACAGCTAGAAAATGTTGAAAATATACAAAATATTTATTTAAGACTGGTCACTTCAGTCTTCAGCCACCCCATCAAAGCTCCACTAGACCTCAAAACCTTAACCTGCATCACAGAAAACCAACATTACTCACAAGCAAAATTCCGCCACTAAAGTTTTTCAGTGTAAGGACCACATAGTTCGTTATCGAGCCAAATTCTTTTCAGCTGGAACATTCCAGTTTTGTGATGATGCTATAAACACAAATCAAGCAAGTCTAGCAGGTACCAAAGAAGGCATTTATGGGTAAACGAGTTCTATACAGCCACTGCTAATATAAGCTATTAACACAAAAAACCACCCTTCCCCATGTGTAATAAATATATATTGACATTCGAAGCTGTGGAGATCAACCTAGACATAAAATGTATTTATTTATTTTGATGGAGGGCGACAACATCGCTTTAAAAATTGTGGTGGTTAATCACCTGTAATCATAGCCAAATATGGTTCCCACAACAAAAACAGCAAACGAACTTGTTGGCAGTCACCACCTTACAACATGCTGCATAAAGCTAATGGAGTATTCAAGTTCACAAAATTGGCACAAAGTTGTAGCTGGAAGTCATAAAACAAGAGTTCCTCAGAACTGCTAAACGTAATAAAAAACAAGCAGAAATAATACTCAACCTAATACTTGTAACTAATTTACAGTAGCTATTGCATAAAAAACAAAATGTCTGGTCAGTGTTTAGCTGGATGGCAGAAAGAAGACCATCTAAATGTATGTACCACACCACGCAAGAGGAAAATCTGAAGAGGAGTTTGACAAACTGACAAAAGAGGCCACTTTATCAAATATAGTACAACTCTACTGTTGGAATATCGACACCTAAGAAGACCTTCATCAACATTCAAAATGAATTAATTTGATTTGTTTTGAATTTCGCGCAAAGCTACACGAGGGCTATCTGCTCTAGTCGTCCCTAATTTAGCAGTGTAAGACTAGAGAAAAGGCAGCTAGTCGGCATTACCCACCGCCAACTCTTTGGCTACTCTTTTACTAATGAATAGGGGGATTCACCGTAACATTATAACGTTCCCACGGCTGAAAGGGCGATCATGTCTGGTACGATGGGGATTCGAACTCGCGATCCTCAGGTTAACCACCTGGCTATGCCGGACCTCAGAGGGAACTACTCTGTTGGTAAACATATTGCAGTATGGTGTAACAATGAAAAGAAAGGGTGGGAAATGATTAGAACAGTATACTGGCAATAGGCTTCTGGTAGCGTTACTAAAATAATTATCTTGTAGTTCTTGTATAGCAGCTGGTCTTTAAATGAAAGAGCAATAGCTGTCAGTGTAAACTCAATGAGTGAAATAACTCATGATGACAATGTTGCATCAGTGTTTATTCTAGAATACCTACATCAATCCTTTTATTTAATTAGTTATGCCATCATTTAATGACATTGCTTAATGTTGTTTGTCTGGTAATAAACTTATCGGAATTGCCTTTTTGAATTCCTCTTATGACAGAGTGCCATTTGTTGTTCTAGAAACACACACGATTTTGGTACTCGCTGTTATTAAAGTCATGAAACTGGGATAAACCCAAACTGTATAAAAGCCGAGTTTTTTTATTGTTTTGTTTATAGAAGGGTTACCAGATTTCGTGTTAAAACAAAAGACATTCTGATAAAGAGCCCATTCTGTTAAACTAAATTAACATGTTTTACTGCAAAAAGAAGTCATCTCTAAATGATGTCCGGCTACAAAGATGCAAAAGTGAGCAAATTAGTCAGATTATCTTCCTATTTCACACAACGAGTACCGCATTCAGCTTCCTCACAGCTGTAATTAAGTCTCTTTAACCCTTCCTCGGTCCTCTTTTTCGATAGAACTCGCGAAAACCGCGGAGAAAACGGGGTTATGAACCCGAGGAATCAGATCTTATATTGAATTATAGTATGAAAAATCACTACTATACTTTCTGTATAATTGTTGTTTTTCACCCCCTCATAACCTGAAAACTACTGCGATTTAGTTCACAAAGGAGTCCAAATCTCTGTATACAACGGAAAATAAATTCACAACTTTAAACTTTTATTTTTAAGAATGTAGAAAAGAGTTACGTGACAATTAACTTACCAACATGTCTTTCTGACTCTTAAACTGGATATCAAAAACTGTTACATTGTAAAAAATATAATAAATATGGTTGTTGGTTGTTTTGAATTAAGCACTAAGCTACACAATGGACTATCTGTGTTCTGCCCACCACGGGTATAGAAATCCGGATTTTAGAGTTGTAAGTCCGCAGACATACCGCTGAGCCATTGGGGGGCTCATAAATATGAATCGTAAATGTTATCCCCTTTTACTATATGATGGACCGTTTGTGATTTTTGTGTTACTAAAATTAAACGGCCTGGCATGGCCTAGCGCGTAAGGGATGCGACTCGTAATCCGAGGGTCGCGGGTTCGCGCCCGCGTCGCGCCAAAAATGCTCGCCCTCCCAGCCGTGGGGGCATTATAATGTTACGGTCAATCCCACTATTCGTTGGTAAAAGAGTAGCCCAAGAGTTGGCGGTGGGTGGTGATGACTAGCTGCCTTCCCTCTAGTCTTACACTGCTAAATTAAGGACGGCTAGCACAGATAGCCCTCGAGTAGCTTTGTGCGAAATTCCAAAACAAACAAACAAACTAAAATTAAGGACGTCTTGAACAGTTTTGTTTTTTCCTTGTTAAGCACAAAGCTACACAATGATCTTTCTGCACTGTCTTTAACCTAGGAATCGAACTCTGAAGTTTATCGCTATATGCTTTTACACCTTGACATTGTAATTTATCTCTCGTAATAAATATTGACAATAGGCAATTATTTTATCTATTAACAGATAAAAATGAAATAATTTATATTCCCTAAAGTCGAGTATATATGTGTGTATTCGTATGTGTATTCTAACGTATAATTAAAAAACAATTAACCATATATAAACTATAAAATAGCGTAAAAATGCTATTTTTCTAACGTTTACTTGAATGGGTGGGCAGGAATTACTAAAAAATAGAAGTTAAGGTATGCATACATATTGCTGAGTTTAATTGTTAGTAATTTAAATCAAGCCTAAAAGGAATTCTCACACGTGACATCATTGAACTCTAAATATCTGAAGCTTAAAAATTCTTTTAGACAGCTAAAAATAAATGTTTTTAAAAGCATACAAATGTAATTCATTTGAGTGTAATGACGTTGATATGGAGTAATTAAACGCATGTAGCATATGTTAAAAAACAACAACAATTACACACATAATTTCTAGTTATGTAACGACTTTCAGATTTCTATTAAAAATGAAACTTTCTTCGATCTGGAGAAAAACTTATATTTTGAATTAGATTTGTTTTGTTTTCGTAGAATTAGGTCTGCTAAGCGATCTTAAATAAGTAAAGTATTTGTAGATTGTTTTGTTTGCTTGTTTTTTGAATTTCGCGCAAAGCTACTCAAGGGCTATCTGCGCTAGCCGTCCTTAATTTAGCAGCGTAAAACTAGAGGGAAGGCAGCTAGTCATCACCACCCACCGCCAACTTTTGAGCTACTCTTTTACCAACGAATAGGGGGATTGACCATCACTTTATAACGCCCCCCACGACTGAAAAGGGCGAGCATGTTTGGTGTGACAGGGACTCGAACCCGCGACCCTCAGATTACGAGTGGAGTGCCTTATCCATGGCCATGCCGGGCCTATAGGTAGGAAAGTTAACACCGTGCAATTAAACACCTTTGTAAAGGGAAAGTAATAAGTAGTGTGAAGTCAGTGAATGTATCCACTCATGAATTTATATAGCTGATTGTTTTTCTCTGTATATAAAAACTGAACATTGCTGTTACTGTTATCGTGAAGAAACACTGGGCTAAACAGATAGTAAATTTCAAGTACTACCATAATACTTAACACAAACTAAAAACACTTTAGTGAAATACACATATTAACTGTTAAGTATTGAAGTAATAAAAATGTATTAAATTTGCTTCTAAAATATCTGTATTCGATAGTGAATTCGGTGGATTTCCATTATGATATAAGAACTTTCCAGCCATTTCGTAATGGCGTATGCAATTTTTTTTTTTTACAACGTGCACTGTTTATTAATGCTGTTGTGTAACGTTAAGTTGAAGTACCCAGTGTCTTCAGCCTAGGCACTATTTTGATATTCACTATCAGTTTTTTTTAAATTATATTACACTTCTCTTTGTAGCGAGAATGCGAAACATGTTGTTGATGCAAAAGCAAGAGAAGCAGAGAAAACCCGTTTAGGCAACACTGTTAACCGAAGTGGCTTACCGATTCGTTGTGATGGTAACGGCTTTGACAACTGTCCAATAAATCATGAGCTAGGACACGTGGCAGACAAGCTTCCATTACCGTAGTTGCCCTTGGTCAGGAAAAATGCTTTGTATTCATTATGTTTTAGCGTTCTCAAAGGAGACTTTAAGATTCACCTGGTAAATCCTAAGGATTGGTGTGTGTTCACTTGTTCTTGGGAACAAAAAGGGATATCGTTCAGTGGTGAATTCTCTAAGCTCCGAACCACAGTAATATTTTAGACGACTTTAAGCGGTGAACTACATATGTTATTTGTCATGATAAACTTATACAAATGTTCTATGCAAGCCATAAAAGTGCTCTGATAACTCTTAAACACTAAAAATAAGGCTTCTCATGTTGTTACAAATGTTCACAAAGCATAAACATACTTTCGTTTCTGCCAGTTAGTAAAATGTCGTTTGCAATATTGTTGTAAGTATTGTAGAAGTCGAGAACATTCCTACCGTTTTCTCCAAATTGAAGAACACAGACACCGTTTTAGACTAATACGTACTTAGGATAAACACGTTGTGTGGTGTTTACATGTTGTTGTTGTTTTTTACGAGCCATAACATTGTGTTTATCGGATTGATTTCCACGCGAAGTTAAGGTATGAGGTATTGTTGCGGATAATTTTATTATATTTACGTCATAATTATCATATTGATAACGTATGGCTCTCTAAACTGGTTTCCATTTCAAACGCACACCCCAGTGAGGACAAGAATCTTTCTTCACCAACTCAGGTGTTACACGCCATACGTATTTCAGAAAACTTAGCCTGAAAAATACGGTTTTTCACAGTATTAGTGGCTATTTTTAAATGTGCCATTATTTATTATATATACATATTCAATTCCAAACATCACTCTGCACGTAATACAGTGGCTGTAAATTGTCATGTTTACTGTTAATACATTCAGCAGACGACAAACTGGAAATTCAATTTCATATGAAATAGCATATTAATAGTTATAAACAGAAAGATAATTGATCTTATTATAGATTTGCCTTCACAGAAAAAAATATTAAACTTTGGAAAAATGATCGATTTTATAAATTACAGTAACCTTTGTTTATGATTGTATATTTATAATTATGAGAATTATATTACTTTCGCAACAAAGTTGTTGCTATAGTTTGTTTGAGTATGAAAGACACGTTAATTAATAGACTCAGCGATAAATAAGTTTGAAGGCTCATAACGTTCAAAATCGAGTTTTGATACCAGTGGTGGGCAGAGAAAAGATAGTCAGTTTGTCGCGTAGGTTTGCGCTTAACAGCAAAATACAAGCAAATAACATCATTCGTAAACTTTTTCGTTACGTCCTCAGTGATGTATAACAATACACTCACCAAGCGCGTAATCACGTATATTTAACATATTGTTCATCACTAAATTTGCATCTTACCTTACACATGTCTCTAAACAACTGCTGGTCGAACCAGTACATCCAGAATTACTTTTATATTTATATAAAATTTATATAAATTTATATTATATTTATATAAAGTGTCCTGTGGATATAACTATCGATTTTTTTTTGGGGTACCAATTGTTTGGTTTGTTTTGAATTTCGCGCAAAGCTATACGAATGCTACATGTTTTATCAGTGTAAGACTAGAGGGAAGGCAGCCAGTCAATACCACCCACCGCTAACTCTTGGGCTACTCTTTTACCAACGAATAGTGGGATTGACCGTAACATTATAACGTCCCCACGGCTGAAAGGGCGAGCATGTTTGGCGCGAAGGGGATGCGAACTCGCGACCCTCGGATTACGAGTCAAGTGCTTTAACACGCTTGGCCATGCCGGGTCGGTTTTTGTAATGTTCATTTTGTATTTATCTTTTTTTGCTGGCTTTTTTTATGCTCAGCTGTGGGCAAAAACTACTTGATATGGTAGCTAACCTTATACATTGTAATGATACTAAACACATCTAGTAGTTCATGATGATTTACTGTATCTATTGACAATTTGATCACATTAGTTCGAGATGTAAAATGTTAAGTTGCAGCTGGAGATTGTCATGGAGAGTTGTTTGGGAATATAGCGGACATTTATAGTTTCTATGTAGCTATATTCTTATATATAATACACAGCAATGGGGAGATATATGCTTAGACGAACAAAACCCCGATGAAGTGCGAAAAAAATTACCAGTAGAAAAACAGCCTTTTAAATGAACATATAATCTAAAACATCGATTTAAATAAACGTTCGTGTCTTGTAAAGTAATTATTTTACGAATGTACGTAATAAAATTTACTACTATGTATACTGAATACTTTTTACACTTTTAATCCATACATAATATAGAGATGGCTCACTAAAGACACCAACCAGTTGTATAGTGTATAAAGCGTTGAGTAACTGCATGTTATAATCATTTAATATTCGTGGCTATTAGTGGCTCGCAATTCCTGTTTTACCCCGTACTGAAGTTGTTTCAAGATATATCAGAGATTTATGTGAAAGCTAACTTCAAGAGGTAATGGCAACAACATTTACGCTGGAAATGTGATGTTTTTCAGCTTTTGCAAAATATAGGAGAAATAAATCAACTTTTCAATACCCTTCGATCCTTTTGCACTATGCTATTTAATATTGTACAAAAAGTTGGGTGCAATATATCAAACTGTTTTTGTTTTAGGTTGTCAAGATAATAACAATAATAATTACAAACGTGCCGTTTTTCGCAATTTTTTTATTTCCTTGTTTGTCTGAAATGTGTGCTTTTGGTGCATTTTGTATATATTTATAGCCTTAGCAGATAACGGTAAGGGTTTTAAAGTCCTGTTTGAACTGAATCTGTTTAAGGTGCTTTTTGCCCGTACATTCTGTTAGGGTTATGTGCAGTTTTAAACGATCCCTATTGTGAACCATTATCACGAATAGTGATATTACTGTAAACAGTAAATATATTTCCAATGTAAGTATATTGTACAAGTTATTTCGTGAAACTTATCAAAAGCCGATTTAGAAAATAATGTTACAAACGTGCGAATAAAATTCAAAACCTTTCCTAAGATATAAAGACAGAATTTCATACTGATACGAAAGTGATATGTAAAGTTAAACATTCGAACTGTAGTTTGAGGTTCGTTCACTAGATGGCTAAGAACACATTTTTGTGTATTACAAACCTTACAGACTTACAGCTGACCCACTGGAGGAAAGAGGAACAGAGTTAATGATGAATGATAAATCGAGTGCACGTGATCATTTGCGTGCTGGCGCATATGATGTCATAATTTCACAGTATGTTTAAAATTTTCATTGGAGAACAGGACGAGAGCAGTTTAAATATATTAAAAAAGCTGTTGTTGATTAACATATTCAAACCGTAAGTGAACGAGATTGGCTCAGCAGAATGATTATTTATTATCAGTGATATAAGATAACAGTGCGTATTTGTATTTACTTATCTTATAGTAATAGGTTTGGTTTGGTTCGAATTTCTCCCAAAGCTACACGAGGGCTATCTGCGCTAGTCATCCCTAATTTAGCAGTGTAAAACTAAAGGGAATGCAGCTAGTTATCACCACCGACCGCCAACTCTTGGGCTACTCTTTTACCAACGAATAGTGGGATTGATTGTAACATTATAACGCCGCCACGGCTGAAAGGGCAAGCATGTTTGGTGTGACGCGGATTCGAAACCGCGACCCCCAGATTACGGGTCGAGTGCCTTAACCGCCGGGCCCTACAGTAATGGGTAATTTTTAAGTGTTAAAATTAACTTTATAACAACCACATCAATAAACTTGTATATTTGTCGTAAAAGAAGGAAGTATTGTAAAAAAAAAAATTCCTGTAGATATGAATAAATTTTATAAATTACTGCAATTTTCATTTTTGAATGTTTATTTGTATTTACATAACATTATAAATCATTAGTCAGGTTATCTACTCTTGTGTTTAAAATACTTATTAAATCTCAATATCTGTAAGCACTTGATATCAAATTAAATCAAAAGCATTTGCTAGTTTCTTCTCGTAGCTGAACCCGACCGTCTATCACGTGCTAGTGAAAGTTGATGCAGAGCACCTCTTACAAGAGATCGAATCGTCATTGCCCATCAAAGTAGACATTTTGGAAGTGTTTGGATCATACAACTGTTGAATGTTTCTTAGTACTTTGACACTAAAAGCAGGAAAATAAAAACTATGTTATTCTGTTGAGAAGAGACCATTTACTGTGAAAAGAGAGTCAACCTATGGCACTTGAAACACATAAAGTTTTCACTGATGTTTACAAAATACGGCTGACTATTGTCAACAGTATTCTTGTAATGCAAATATAACGTAAATCTGTTGTACGAAACCAGCAGAATAGATATACGTACAAATATATTTATTATTTGCTTGTAACCCATAAATTTTAGGTACGTTGGTCATAAAATATTTATTGTTGTGATAATAAATTTAAAAAACGAACTTTTCACTCGAGACAATTGTAATAAAACTTTTATTTTAACCGACATCTCGCCTTCTCGGCTTCTTCAGGGTTAATATATAAAAGTATTTTATAATTTAGCAAATTCGTTTTATGAAATTCAACGAATATTACGGTGCCAAACAGCTTTATATACGTTAATCCTGAAGAAGCCGCAAAGACGAAACGTCGGTCATAATAAAAGTTTTATTACAATTATCTGGAGTGAAAAGTTCGTTTTGTAACTTTATTATTAAAATGTGCAAATCCATTCAGTATGTATTACAAATAATGAAAGATAAAATAATTATAGTAGCAAGATTAAATTTCGAAGACAAAAATCACTTTTGATACAAATTAAGTCTGCTCTAATTAACAATCAATTAAAAAAATACTAAAATCGAATGCGGTTAAATACTATAATACTTTAACAAGAACGGTTGGAAGAGTGAAAAACGACGTTAACTTTTTAACAGATACGAGAGAAAGTCATACAGTGACAGTAGTTTCAAATCACTGAAAACCTCTTAGAGATAAAATATTTCGACAGAAAATAATCTTGGAAATGAAACGTATAGACAAATATGTCTTCATTGTGGGGAATTCTTAAATATTCTATGTTATCACAAACCGAAGTTTAGAAAATGAGTCAGTTAAAGACATTATATTGACTCAGAAATAAAGAAATAACATTCCCGCGCTTCTTATACCACAAGTCAACATTTACTTCCCTTTACCGTCTGCTCAGTTTCTTGAACAAATAGTCGACCATTCACAGTAATGGCCTCATTTTTGTACGCCATTTGATCGTTGGCTCGGCACCCGCAGAAAACAAATTCGAAAAAATGGAATTCGAATCATGATGTTATTATAGAATAGTGTAAAGGTGACGTTTTATCGCATCTTTTCTTTATTACGTTCGGTTTACCTAAAAGTCCCCGGGTGAGCTGGCGGTGATTTTCCAAACTTACAATACTAAAATTTGAATGAAGTTTGAAAACGCGTGGTGGACAGAGCGCATTGTGTAGCTTTGCTCTAAAAATGTAAATAAAAGAAACAACTAAGTGTTAACAATATGTTATTAAATAGCGCGGCACATCCTTGAAGGAAGCTATGCGACGGCTCACAAATCTGATGTACGTATTTAAAATTGCATTCGAAAAAAAATCATTTTATATTATTTCTAAATTAAAATAAGACTAAAATTCGACTTATTGTCATTGACAATTAAAGAGGGAGCTGTTTACTTTGATGAGCCTAATTTATTACTTAAGTGATTAAAGACATTTATCGTTCTGTAATGCTATCCTTGTAGAAACGAACGTGTGTTTTCTTATAGCAAAACTAAACTGGGCTCTCTGCTGAGCCCACCGAGGGAAATCGAACCGCTGATTTTTGCGTTGTAAATCCGTAAACTTACCGTTGCGCTAGCGAGAAACACTAGAAACGAATCATAAGTAAAAAAAAAAAATTGCAATTTATAAAACATCAGCTCAGAGTCAAAGGTCATTGAATACCGAGACGTTTTTTATTTAAAAAATAAATGTATACTTGTTTCTGTGAAAGATTCGTTTTTAACATATTTAAAATATTATCAAAACAAAGTTAAAACATTTAAGACTTTGTTGTTGTGTTTTTTTTCAGAAACAGGAAGTCCGTATTATTATTTTTTAAGTGTGATGATATATTACTGTACAGGTTTCTGCAAATTTTTTTACATCATTTCTGTATTTATTTTTGACAGAAATTTCTACTTTGAAAAATTACCAACCATTCTAAATATCATTTGTAACACTTGAGGCTCATACCTCTGTTTTGAGAAATGTTTACGATAGAAATAAAAACAGTTTTAAGCAATTGTACTATTTGCTGGTAAAGTTTTATTTAATCTTGCGAAGCGTGTAACTTCCTTTATAATGCAGTTTCGAAAATTTAAAAAAATACATAAAAAACAAGGAGGTTCTAACCATTTAAAAGTGTATATATATGATTTAGATAATATCAAGGAACATGCTTATTACTGGAGGTCCTTCACTGCTATCTGTATTTACTTACAATAGAGCTTCACATAATTATCTTCAAAATCGATGCGAAGGAACGATTTCTTCCTACCATCTGCGTGGTTACAGCCATCATTTTGGACATAAAGGGATATTTTATAAAATTGAGATCAATCTTATATAGATAACTCTAACTTAGAAGCACAGTTATATGTAGAATGATTGATTTCCACATTTCCAACTGATCACGTACGCTTTCAATAATTATTAGCTTGAGCTGAATTTAATTATATACACCAAGTTTTATGAAATATTAATATGAAGACCTAAGATCTGACAGGTCACGTCTCTGCTTTAAGCAATGGCGTGTGTAACATTCATTCGTTTGTCATACATTACTTTGTCACTGAATGTTGCAAGGTTTGTCTCTCAGAAAAATATAGAAAAAAAAGTTGTTGGAGAAACAGATTATTGTGGAATTTGTTATCAATGTCGGTTGAATATCTCTGACATTTAATGACATGTATTGCTATTTTCCCTCATGTATCGAAGTTTTGGAAACTTTACGAAGAAATACCAAACTTCATGTAGGTAGTGGATAACGTACCGTATTATTATTGTTTTGCAATTTTCTTGCGCGCGTTAAAAAATCCACATTCAGGAGACATATGTTGAAGGCTAATGGGAAGGCAAGTAGACAATAGTCCCCACAGCAAACTCTTGGGTGTCTCTTATCTGACCAAGTAATGGGGATTAAATGTCACTTTTATAACACTTTTATGACCTCCAAGTGCGTTTTAGTGGCAGTAGGGCGCGAATCATGGTACGCTATCGCAAGTTCACACCAGGCCCGATTTGTACTGAGGGACAATAAACACCCATTGTTATTGTTTTTCGGGGTAAAGCTGTCGTTGTTGTTTTCTTTTAAATTTTGCACACTTCTAAATATTAATTTATTATTTAAAATAATAATAATATGAATAGTACGATTAAGTCGGCTTGTAAAGACTCAGTTACACAGGTCTGATGGTAGAGACACTTGGTATTATTATTTTATTACCAGTAATAAACAGTGTTTTGTTTTGGAGCCAATAAACTAAAGGAAGACCAGGAAAAAAAGTATATTCATAAGGACGAATTGATGTGTATTTTCCTTATTTAATAGATAACACAAATATTCTACCTATATGTAGGGTTATTGAGTACCCACAAAGGTCGTGTACAGGGGCGTAAATTGGGTTTCCAGAGGGGATGGAGAGTGAATGCTATAGTAATGAAACGCGGGGGATGTGTTCTCATTTTAATGGAAAGATGTACAGTATGCCTATAGGTAGGTATATGCTTGTTTGTACGAGAATATATATCTAAATAGTTTTGTACGTATACATGTGTTTGTTCGTAAGTGAGATGTTTGAGGGGTTTCTTGCATGTACAGTCCGTTTCAAGTTACTCCATAGTATCTCAATGGGATTAAGATCTGGACTTTGACTCGGCCATTCCAGGACTCTCTATTTCTTAGTTTTCAGCCAGTTCTTGGTGGATTTACTGGTATGTTTTGGGTCATTGACGTGTTGCAGGGTCCAGTTCCACTTCAGCTTTAATTTTTGTACAGATAGTCTCACATGATTCTCAATCACCCTCTGATACACAGTAGAATTCACGGTGGATTCTATGACTGTGAGCTGTCCAGGTCCTGCTGCAGCAAAGCAGTCCCAAACCATGACACTTCCACCTCCAGACTTCACAGTTGGTATGAGGTTCTTTTTCTGGAATGATGTATTTGGTTTACGCTAAACATGACCTCTGTTCTGGTGTCCAAATAATTCCATTTTGCACTCATCTGTCCAAAGAACATTATTCCAGGAGTCCTGGTCTTGTCTACATTCTCTCTGGCAAACTTCAGTCTGGGCTTGATGTTTCTCTTAGAGAGCAAAGGTTTCCTCCTTGCACACCTTCCATGCAAGTTAAACTTATGCAGTCTCTTTCTGATTGTAGAGGGATGCACTTTCACATCAACAGTAGCCAGAGCCTGCTGTAGGGTCCGTGATGACATGTTAGGGTGCTTGGACACCTCTTTTAGTATCTTGAGGTCTTCTCTCGGTGTGAACTTGCTTAAACGACCAGATCTTGGCATGCTGGCAGTTGTTTTGAAAATCCTCCACTTGTTCACTATTTGCCGGACAGTGGAATGGCTGATTTCAAAATATTTTGGGATCTTTATAAATCCTTTACCAGACTCATAAGTTGCTACAATTTTCTTTCTGAAGGCCTCAGACAGCTCTTTTGTTCTCACCATGGTGCTCACTCTCACTTCAACAGTCAGGAGCACACCAAACTAAATGTCTGAGGTTTAAATAGGGCAAGCCTCATTCAAAATGATGAGTAACGATCTTCTAATCATGCATGTGATACACCTGTGTCTGAGTTGGTGTGGGATAAACTAACTTTTCCTCAGTTAGAATATGTGTAGAATTACATTTACAGTTGAAAAGTCTTTTCTTCAGTTTTAATTGTTTTATTATATTTCTATAATTCTCAGTATTGTTGAAATTGGAATAAATACACAGGCGGGTGTCCTAACTTTTTCACATGACTGTAAGTGCCTAATATATCAACGTACTCTTCTTTTTTCATGATTCCGTTGACACTGTGAAGGTTTCTTACACCAAAAGAGCTGAAGGGACCCCATAGCATGATCGAGCCACCTCCGTGTTTAACTGTATGGACGGTGTTCTTTGGAAGATTTTGTTCCCTCTTCTTACGGAAAATATAGCGAACATCATTGTTGCCGAAAAGCTCGATTTTAGTCTCGTCTGACCAAAGAATACTCTTCCAATAAGTAAAGGGTTTATCTACATGCTTTCTTGCATACCTCAATCGTGCTTCTAAATGAACAGGTTTTAAATGTAGAGTTCTACGAGGACGGCATACATACTTTGAACCCAGAAGAGCGTAACATGTTCGTAACTGTAGAGGTGCTTACTTCAACACCAGTTTCCCTTACCAGTTTCTGTATGTCATTATGTGTTAAACAAGGGTTCCTTCTAACTTCTCTGAGAACCTTCCTCGTGGTTCTTTCTGGAATTTTGGTGAGGCGTCCGGAATGAGGGAGGTTAGCAGTTGATCCTGTGAACCTAAACTTGGCAATTATGCTTTGAAGAGTAGATTTCGGCACATTAGTTGTGTAGCAATACCGGAAAGAGACACACGAGACTTGTATTTTACAGTAATTCGGTTTTTTAATTCAGTGGACAGTTGTATCCTGTTCGCCATGATGACCAAACAGATAATGACGGAGACGGCGCTAAATTGCTGGAAGTACATTTCTTACTGGCTAAATTCCAATAACTATGAACCAAGTGTCTAGTTCTGGAATGGTATAATGTAGTTTATTCGCCAAACTAAACAGAATTTTTACGGGAATATCAGTTTTTTCACACATTCTGAGCTGTATGAACACTTTCTGCTCCTTCTATTCTTGGTTATTTGTTTATAAACAGTTTATTTGTCGTTTAATTTACATAAAAAATTATGTAGATGTGTGTTAGTATGATATTTATAATATAGTATACATCTATTAGCCTAATCGTGATACTTTTTAAGTTATGGGCAATAAACCACTCGGATGTAGGGGTACGATCACTTTCTGTCGTAACTGTATATGTACTTACGTACATACTTATGTAAGTATCTCTGCATAAATTAATATATGCAGATGTGTTTAATCTGTGTGTATATGTAAGTATAAATGTAAGTACACTGTTTAAGCCACTGTTTTTATTTTGCAAGCGCATGTAATTACCCTTTCACAGTATAAACTACAGCATCATATAAACAGCAACAAATATGTGTAACGATAATTTGGTTTGTTTGGTTTTTATTTGCTTGTCTTTTAGATTTCGCACAAAGCTACACGAGCCTAGCCGTCCCTTATTTAGCAGTGTAAGACTAGAGGAAAGGCAGCTACTCATCTCTAACCACCGCCAACTCTTGGGCTACTCTTTAACCAACGAATAGTGGGATAAATCTTAACATGATAACGCCCTCACAGCTAAAAAAGCCATAACATTAGAACAACACTGTAGTAGCCCAGCATGGTTAGATGGTTAAGGCGCTCGACTCGTAATCTGAGTGTCGCGGGTTCTAATCCCCGTCACACCAAACATGCTCACCCTTTCAGCCATGGGGACGTTATGATGTTATGGCTAATCCAACTATTCGTTGGTAAAAGAGTAACTCAAGTGTCGGCGGTGGATGGTGATGACAAGTTGCCTTCCCTCTAGTCTTACACTGCTAAATTAAGGACAGCTAGCGCATATACCCTTCGAGAAGCTTTGCGCGAAATTCAAAACAAGCCAAACCTAACGTTATATGTGACGCCAGGTTAGAAGCCTTTTATTATTTCCTATGGAATTTCAAAATTAATACTGCATTTCCATATTGTACATATACATTGCTAATACAGATAGAGAATTGTGAAATAGATTAACTAAAATAAGGGTGAGTAAAAACCCATTAACGGAATATATCTGTTAGCACCAAGATAGGATTTTATCAATTTTATTTCCAATGCTGTATTGTTGCTTTGTTTTGTTGTTTTTAAATTAAGCACAAAGTAAGACAAAGGGCTATCTGTGCTCTGCCCACCACGGGCATCGAAACCCGGATTTTAGCCTTGGAAGTCCGCAGACATACCGCTGAGCCACTGGAGGGCCAATGCACTATTGATTGAGGTATTAGTGTTTTTAGTATTTTTTTTAGCCTAGAAAAGTATAATCTTTCTTAGTATAAAAATATTAAATATCTGCTAGAATCTGGAAAGGATATTCACTTTGTAAAAAAAAAGAAAACGTGAAATGAGTATTATTTCTTGAAAAATAGTTTTTACTCTTAACTTTTTGCCCTTATAAGGCATGAGGTCCGGCATGACCAAGCGTATTGAGGCGTTCGACTCGTAATCCGAGGGTCGCGGGTTCGAATCCCGGTCCCACCAAAAACATGCTCGCCCTTTCAGCCGTGGGACGTTATAATTTTACCGTCAATCCCACTATTCGGTGGTAAAAGAGTAACCCAAGAGTTGACGGTGGGTGGTGATGACTAGCTGCCTTCCCTCTAGGCTTACGCTGCTAAATTAGGGACGGCTACTGCATATAGCTCTCGAGTAGCTTTGCACGAAATTCAAAACAAACAAACATATAAGGCACTGTTTAGCCTTTGCCTTAGTATATTTGTTTTTTAATTCTGAGGGATTCGATGCAGCACTTGTAAATGTACGTTACATTTAGAAAAGCACTTCTGATTGACCCACTGTAAATATGTATACATAAAGAATAGAAACTATTGAAAAGCAAAAACGGCCTTACATTTGTTTTTGAGAAATTATTCAAACATAAATATAACATATCAAGAAAACAGTGTTATAAGAGTCAAAGTGTTTATACGCAGATATATCATATTAGCAGTTGTAGCTCCTACTATATAGCAGTATGTAACATATACCTGTATGTAACATATACCAGTATGTAACATATACAAGTATGTAACATAAACCAGTATGTAACATATAGCACTATGTAACATATACCAGTATGTAACATATACCATTATGTAACATATACCAGTATGTAAGATATATTAGTATGTAACATATACCGGTATGTAACATATGCCAGTATGTAAGATATATTAGTATGTAACATATACCAGTATGTAACATAAACCAGTATGTAACATATACCGATATGTTTTAGACCAAAGAAACTGACCGAAGAAGACCTTTCAACTTGCTTGACAGATCTTACATACAGCTCAACGCAAGAAAGCGAAGGATTACCGTTTTTAGGTAGAACAGAAAATCTTAGTTTTGTTGCCCACAGATAACAACAGACCCATCTTACAATAGAAAGGACCTTTTGAATTACAGGAACTACTGACACAATATATTACAAGATGAATGTAAACAGAAAGACTACGATTTACCTTACCAATCTGTTGAAGTATTTTGGGAGAGAAGAAGATTCAAAGCATGCAGATGGGTGTTACAGGTATGGATGGCCATTATAGATACAGAACCAGAAGAAAGTGACTTAAGACCACTGGATGAAGTTGAAATGTACAACGTTGCCAACATTACTGAGAAACTTACTGGTAAGCAGAAAAAAGAGTTACGAGACTTACTATGTCAATACACAAATGTCTTCACAGATAAATCAGAATGAACGGACCTCGTGCAACAAAAGATCGAGACCACATTCAAAGATCCAGTCAAACTGAAGTTCAATCAGTTGCTTTATGCAATGAGAGTTCTGATGAAATAGGAAGTTAAGGCAATTTTAAAGTTCAAATCATTGATATTTCAAATTCAACCCACTGCTCATCACTTGTAATTGTGAAGTAGAGGGTTGGATCAAACCGCTTCTGCTTAGATTTCTGAAAGCCAAGTCTTGTGATGAACTTCGACTTTGAACCTATGGGCAACACAGGGGCCATCGTGGCAAAACGTAATGGTGTCAGGTTCTTTTCAGAAATCAATTTTAGTAACTGCTATTTACAAATTCTTATGCATGGGAGAGAAGGGAGCATTTGGGGCACGAGTTGGATGTAACAATTTTAAGCAGATGTCATTTGGGTTAGTCAACTCAACATCAACATTCAGTTGTATGATGAGGAGGTTGTTGCATAACACCACCAGCAATCAGAACTATTGGGATGACATTTAGATACATAGTGTAAGTTAAGAATGCCACCTTAGAAGCCTTAGAGAACATTTTCGGCAAGTTAGGTCAGCAGGTCTCACCATGTTCTGTGCTGGAGTTTGTTGGACATGAAGTGGGAGACAGACAGATAGCTATAGAAAAGGAAAAGATAATCTGCATACAAGATACTTCCACTGTAATTACCAAGCAGCAAGTCAGACTCCTTTTGGGGTTAGTGGATGCATACAAGATACTCCCATTCATGTAAACAAGCAGAAAGTCAGACTCCTCTTGGGGTTAGTGGATGCATAAAAGATACTCCCATTCTTGTAAACAAGCAGAAAGTCAGACTCCTCTTGGGGTTAGTGGAATACTGCAGAAAATTTATCTCAAAGTATGGTGAAATCACTGCACCATTGACTGACCTGACCAAGGGAGGCTTGCTCAACAAGGTGATGTGGAATCAACCACACTAGGTTACACTCCAGAAATTAATGAACATGTTGGGAAGTTAGCCAATTCTTAGAACACCACACTTTAACAAACCATTAATTTCCCACGCTAACTCTTCAAACATTGGAAGAACATGAAGACATGTTGTTTCTTGTAACATATGCAACTCAATCTCTGCTAAATTGTGAGAAAAATTATTCTGTGATTAAACAAGAGTGTATGGCCCTCATATTTGTCATTCAGAAGTTCTGGAACTATTTATACAGGAAGGAATTCTTCGTCCAGACAGACCATTAATTACTTGCATACATTCAGAAGTGCGAGGATCATGAGATGGAAGTTGTTCCTCCTTAACTCCTGATTTTGCAATGAAGTCGTAAAAGGTTTTGTAAGAGTTGAAGTAGACTGCATGAGGAGACTTTGTGGATGAACTAAGAAATGTCTCTGTATATATTAAAAAAACAACTTGTAAATATTTCTCTTGAATAGAGGTTTATTTCGTGATATAAAATACTGTTTCGTGTAGATATTATTTAGAATTTCGCGAGCATACGATTTAGTAATAAACATATAGATAGTACGAACCAAGCAGGAAGCAGCAGACAGACAGACAATAGCAAAAAAGAGTAAAGTACGGTCAAGGAAAAGTCAGGCGTGGTGTTAACTGTGGTAGAAGTAATAGGCCTAACAATTAACTAAAGTTTAACATGTTAGAGTGAGACTAACAGTAGAAAAGTAGACCAAGAATAACAATTTATTTCGTCAAAGCGTGTTTCTAAAATAACTGAATCAGCTTGGGTGCACTTTGACAAAAGGAACAGGGGATATTTTAAAGAAAGAAAGAAAAACGATTATTGGAATGGAAGTATAGGACTGTGATAGCTCGCGGCACTTTTGTAAGTGAATTATACACAGAATACTAGTACTGAAAATATGGAAATGTAGTTCAAGCTGTCAACTGAAATTCTAAATTAATTGAATAGGTTTAAGTGGACATTTGCCAACAAGAAGAGAACTATATAATGCCTATGATATCCCCTTAATCTCTATAGTCTAAATAGTTTGTTGTGCATATTTTTAATATGATATCCCATTAATTTCTATAATCTAAATAATTTGTTGAACATGTGTTTAATTAGTCCGAATCTATATATGTATATTATTTTGAAAACAAGTGGAGTGGATGCTGATCATTTATCGCTAACAAGTCACAGGCACCTGCTGTAGAAGAATACTAAACCAACAACACAGTATATATATTTATACTATAAATAATGTATGTAAAAGTCCTTAAATGACAATTAATTTGGCTTGTTTTGAATTTCGCGCAAAGCTACTCGAGGGCTATATGCGCTAGTCGTCCCTAATTTAACAGTGTGAGACTAGTGTAAAGGCAGTTAGTCATCACCACCCACCGCCAATTCTTGGGTTACTCTTTTATCAACGAAAGGGCGAACATGTTTGGTGTGACGGGAATTCGAACTCGCGACCCTCGGATTACGAGTCGAGCACATTAACCACCTGTTCATGCAGACCTGATGACAATAGATTAACAGAACATAACCTTATAACATGATAATCATGAACAACATATAATGAATCCTTCGATAACATGAATGTAACACATACAGTATTCAAAGTAAAATAAAACATCTACAACATATATATGTGCATGACAGATTACCATTTTATTAAAATGTATACTACTTTTAAAAGTGTCAGACTATTACAAAGAAGAAATGAAAAAAAGGAAGTTTTATATCTTCTCATTGAGTGAGAGAAAGAAATTCATTCCTCCATTGAAACTTTGTTTCAGTTTTAAAATAAGACATTTAATTATAACTTGAAGAACAAGTTGTTTGAGATCCAGATTGCTTAGCAATGTTTTTTTTTTATTGATATCCACAGCTATTTTTTAAAGATAACGTCTAATATTTTCAAGTGACTAGCAAGTGAATTTCCTCTCGGAAGTGAGAGATACACCTTGGACTTTGTTAAAAGTGTTAATTAATACGTGCATGTATTGCGACTTTAGGATTTCTCTATGTGTTGACATATTTGCACGTAGGTAAAATCTATTTAAAAATATTCGTTTCTGATTGAATGTTGAAACGTTGATTGTATATCTTCTTGTCAATATGCATTCTTAAAACAAACTATCTTCTCAAACATTTTGGAAATAACTTATCATTCTTTTCGCTTTTAATTCTGGAATCCAATTTACTAATCAATAAATTTCTTTGTATGAGAGAAACAGTCCAAGAAAATAGTTGAACTGCATTTACCTTGTATCAAATGTTGTTCATATGTATGTATCCTTACGTGTTTCAATAGTCATCACTGAAATTAAATTAAAACTAACAGTTCGTGTTCATGTGATGTAAAATTAAACGTTTTATTCCTAAAAAATGTGTAATAGTAATAAACAGAACTTACAACACGAACAGAGAGTATCATAAAATGAATTATAGCTGTACGTTTTCGAAAAAGTGACAAACTTAAGTTTGTATTTTAGATTCAATGTTAAATTGAGTAAATCATCAAACATATGTTAAAGGTAAAAGGAAAGACTTTTATTTGTTTATTTCTGAAATATAAAAGCAAGTGAACTTACAGTTTTTATAAATAGTAGGTGTATATACTCTAGTTACTTTATATCCAGTAACGTTTCAGACGTCTTTAAGAACTTAGAGTTTTGCTGTACAACTTAATTACTTATATCTACTAATATTTTCAGTTATCTTTTGAAACTCCTATAATATTTCAGGATTTTATCTCTCTGTTTCTTTTTCAGTGTTTTTAATTTTTTGAATAATAGTACATAATAATAATGTAATATAATAATAATATAATATATTAATAGTATATAATATACGTAATAATATATAGAATTAATAACATTATTTTAATGTTTATTAACTGTACTGTTTTTACTGAATTATATCACCTCTACCTATGAATATATCGTGTGTATATACTAATCAAGCTCCTGTAATATGAAATGACATCAAATAAAGTTACGACTCGTTTACATAACCTTTATAAAGAAACATTGTCATTTACTGGTCTCGTATGTTCTTGGGCATCCTTATGGTACTTTTGACGTAATGTATAAATACTAATAAAAATTCATAACATGCCCATTTAAAACATCTATAAAATACAGTTAAAGTCGTCAAGGCAACAAAGTCCTCTCTTGTTCTCACAACATACACATTTCATTGAAGGAAAACAAATTCTCCGATGACCCTTTAAATGGAGAAACAGAAAGAACGAATCATAATTTACTCTCAAATTCGTTATTATAAAATTCAGAGACTTAATACGACCTACGTATAAGAAACAAACTAATATACTTGCAATTGTATTAAGCCTAAGTGTAAAAGCTATTTCTTTTTATTTTCATAAGCTTCCTCATAATGGGAATTACTTATATTTTTAAAGGCTATATAAACTAATATGGAAGTATTATATGCGTGCACATACTTTATATGTTTGTCAGAGAAAGCTAATTTGCACACGCACACACACACACACAAACATATATATATATATATCACGAAATACAAAAACATCTTGTGAGGTAGATTTTCATACGAGAACCCTTGAAAAACTCAAATTTCAACCTGTTCAAAATCATAATTTAAGATAGATCTCGTCTGCTCTCGAAGGTCAAAAGTTTGACTTGTTCACAACAATATTTTACGACGGCTCTTATTTCCTTTACATTATCAAAATAAACGCCCCCTAGTGGCACAGCAGTATATCTGCGAACTCTCATTCCTAAAAACCGGGTTTCGATACCTGTGGTGATCAGAGCACAGATAGACCCTTATGTAGCTTTGTGCTTAATTACAAACAATCTGGGCCGGCATAGCCAAGTGGGTTAAGGCACTCGAATCGTAATCCGTGGGTTCGAATCCCCGTTACACCCAAACATGCTTGCCCTTTCAGTCTGGGGGGCGTTATAATGTGACGGTCAATCCCACTATTAGTTGGTAAAAGAGTAGCCCAAGAGTTAGTGGTGGGTAGTGATGATTAGCTGTCTTCCTTCTAGTCTTACACAACAAAATTAGGGACGGTTAGCGCAGATAGCTTTCATGTAACTTTGCGCAAAATTCAAAAACCAAACAAACAAATCCAGTGTCAGATTGAAGTATTATCTCTAAATAATATGCACCAAACATGTTCGCCCTCTCAGCCGTTTAGCGTTATAATGTGACGGTCAATCCCACTTTCTTTGGTAAAAGAGTTAGTGGTGGATGGTGATGACTAGCTGCCTTCCCTCTAGTCTTATACTACTAAATTAGAGACGGCTTGTGCAGATAGCCCTCAAGTAGCTTTGCTTTTCAAAACAAACCAAAATATTTACGGACACTATCGTTTTCATGTATATAGATGGCTTTAGAAGTCTTCACAGCAACGAAATGCCAAATATTACTTAAAATAACTCTTACTTGATGCACCGTATAATTTTCATCCTTAGCATTATCCAATCAAATCGGCAAAGGAATTACTTTACCACGTCTTGGCTAAAAATAGCAACATTTTGTTAACAATACGTTCAGTAATATAGTTAAATTCACATAACAGAACAGTTTGTTAGTATTTATTAAGTACTTGTCAGTAATATAGAACACCTTCAATGGAAGCTTATAGCGAATTCACTCCCCCCACCCAAAGTTTTTCTTGTATTTTTCATTTTCGGATGAAAACTCATCAATGGGTCTGCGTACGTTCCAAACCTCATTAGACAATATATCATTTACCATATCGTTCTTTTATTACCCCACAAGGGTTTACACAAAATATATCAAATTGGCTGATAATATAATTGCATTGAAAGTCATTAACTTGTAACCGAAGGGTTGATTTAATATCCTCAATTAATAGAAGAAAAATATTTTTGTACAAATAATTTGCGAAAGAAAAAAAACAAAAAAGGAGTGTAATTATGTAATAGAAAGACAATTTATCATATCTTACATTATCACTTCCTCGTAATAGAAAGACAATTTATCATATCTTACATTATCACTTCCTCGTAATAGAAAGACAATTTAACATATCTTACATTATCACTTCCTCGTAATAGAAAGACAATTTAACATATCTTACATTATCACTTCCTCGTAATAGAAAGACAATTTAACATATCTTACATTATCACTTCCTCGTAATAGAAAGACAATTTAACATATCTTACATTATCACTTCCTCGTAATAGAAAGACAATTTAACATATCTTACATTATCACTTCCTCGTAATAGAAAGACAATTTATCATATCTTACATTATCACTTCCTCGTAATAGAAAGACAATTTAACATATCTTACATTATCACTTCCTCGTAATAGAAAGACAATTTAACATATCTTACATTATCACTTCCTCGTAATAGAAAGACAATTTAACATATCTTACATTATCACTTCCTCGTAATAGAAAGACAATTTAACATATCTTACATTATCCCTTTCTCGTAATAGAAAGACAATTTAACACATCTTACATTATCACTTCCTCGTAATAGAAAGACAATTTATCATATCTTACATTATCACTTCCTCGTAATAGAAAGACAATTTAACATATCTTACATTATCACTTCCTCGTAATAGAAAGACAATTTAACATATCTTACATTATCACTTCCTCGTAATAGAAAGACAATTTAACATATCTTACATTATCACTTCCTCGTAATAGAAAGACAATTTAACATATCTTACATTATCACTTCCTCGTAATAGAAAGACAATTTAACATATCTTACATTATCACTTCCTCGTAATAGAAAGACAATTTAATATATCTTACATTATCACTTTCTCGTAATAGAAAGACAATTTAACATATCTTACATTATCACTTCCTCTGCTCCTCAGTGGCTCGGCGGTATGTCTACGGACTTACAACTCTAAAATCCGGGTTTCGATACCCGTGGTGGGCAGAGCGCAGATAGCCCATGGGGAAGCTTTGTGCTTAGTTCTAAACAACAACAACAACAATTACTTCCTCTATCACGGAGTATAAAACACCACCGAGAACATCTTTGTTTTACTTCTCCTTGAAGTGTTGAACAAAGATACTCTACACAGAGATGTAGCGACATCAGTAAATCATCATTACAGAAGAGGATCTGAGGAATTCATTGACTATTTTATGTGGCTGGTGTAAGTCTGACAAACATTTACCCTAAATTGATACCGAAACCAAGAGAAATTACACAAGTTGTCGAAACACTGATTTCCTGTAATGTCCCTTCAGGCGCTACAAGAGCATTTCGTAGAAGTTACTAAACTCCTTGAATTGTTGACTAAAACGGTTCATTAAATCAATAATCTTGTGAGTGAATTTTATAACAGCTCATCAAAAGTTTACGAATTACTGACATGACTGGCATGTTCCAAAACTGTGTACACCGACGAATAATACTTGCAAGCTTCATTATTTAACGAAACTTACTACTAGTGGAAGTTTGAAGAAATGTCGTACATTTATTTTACCAATAAATGTCGTTAATGAATCATCCAAAATATTTGAAAATCTTTACCCAAAAGTATCAGTTCGCGTTAGATTTTTCTAAGACGTCTAATTAATGAAATGTGGCATTATCAGTAAAAAAAAATCTATAAATAATTCGATAAACCTTATTTCTTTATTATGTACGCAACAATGAAACTACGTAGTGTCAAACACTATTGATTATGTGTGTCACATCGAAACTAAGTAGTGTCAGATACTCTTGATTTTGTATGTAACATCAAAACCACGTACTGTCAGATACTGTTGATTATGTATGTAACATCAAAACCACGTACTGTCAGATACTGTTGATTATGTATGACAAATCGAAACTAAATAGTGTCAGATATTGTTGATTATATATGTAACGTCAAAACTGAGTAGTGTCAGATACTGTTGATTATATATGAAATATCGTAACTAAGTAGTGTCAGACACTGATCATTTTCTGAACAGAGTTGGATGAAACAAGAGAATGGTTTATTCTTGTTAAGATCAAAGTTACACAGTTGGTTAACTATCTGTGCTCTGCCAATCATCGGTATCGAAACCTGAGTTTTATCATCGTAAGCCTGAAGACTTACCGCTGAGCCATTAAAGGGCTGTAGTAAGCGAAACAGAAACTTAATATCATAGATTAACTAAAGCATCTCTTCACCGAAATAACGAAATTCCGATATTTCTAGATTACATCGTGTTTTGTTGGGGTTTTTTTTCATTGTACACATATTGAGGAATAAAAATGGGGTGGACTTTCTCTTTCGTATTACTAAGACACAAAAGCTCAAAACCTCGTTGTGAGGCACTTTATCAAGTGCACGGTACTTTTGTTTGTTTGTGTTTGCGGTGATGATGAAACACTGTAATCATAAGAAGAAAAGGCAGTTGTCTCTGGCTTTATTTGTTACACCCAGATGAATAGCATTTTATATTAAAGAAGGCTATTAATATTTTTTCAAAAGCTTCTTTGATAATGAGATAATATTCGCTCGTGTCACGAGCATCTTAATTACTTCTCCTCTTCACCTGAATGGTGACAGAGACCAAGAATCAAAATCTTAATATCTTTCACATGAAATGTATACTAAGAAAAAGATCTCTTCTTTCCCTGCTGTTTTCTTTTCTTCCTTATTTCAACTTTTCAAAACATCGTCTCTGTGTGCCAGCTTGCAGTTGAGCGGACCCGCTTCATATTTCTATCAACGTCATAGGATTTCAATCTTAGGGTCACTTGAAATTCAAAATAATAAATAAAAATAACTCCAATTTCCCAGATTGATGTGTCTTGACACATGTCAAACTTTATCAAATTTAAAGATCCGCGTTTCACGAATTTAAATACACACGCTTTAGCTAGAGGAGTTTCTATTTTCAATATTTAGGTTTAACTAAGCTTTGCTGCCTGAGCATTTCTGAAACAGTTTTCATATAAAAGAAGTCATAATGATCTCGCATATTTTAGAATAATAAAGCTCCATCCACTTGGCATTGTAAAGAAAGGTTGTTTTTTAGCTTCTGTTTGCATCAAATCAATGATGGTGTGCGTATTGAAAGCTTGCAGAATTGATCACAAAGCTTGTTTTTCTTCTCTTATTCAACTTATAACGATCTACGTTTGGGGTTCGAAACTTTCTTCATTTTCTGAATAATAAATAAGGTTAGATGGTATCCCTCAGAATCATCACCAACCATCTGCAGTTACCTGAAAACTAAGTTGTTGCTTTATTCAGTGCTGTTACTTTCTGTTTCCGTCTCTTTAATTCAAATGCATATCAACTCACTAAAAGGTGAAAAAAGAATTGCACAAGTTTTCAAAGTAACTTTGCTTTTATGCCGCGAGTTCTGTTTGAGAAGAATGTTTTCATTGTTTAAATGTGCCCTGGCATTAGTATAATTCGTTTAACCAGATGATTTCCGGTAGTCATTAGTGGATTAGCTACGTCATTTCCTTTCAACTTGCAATATACTAGCTGCGTAAGGAATCAGAACCTTTCCACTACGCAGATTGACAGAACAAAAAACCAAGAGTTACATAAAACTAAAACCTTAACATAATTATATTTCATTTTGATAAAGAATAGTTGTGCCTGAAATAAGAAAATCCTCTTAGTCTAAAACGAAATTTGAGACCCTTGAGTATATTTGGTTGACGAATGACACCTTTATACGTCTACAAAGCTTTCAGAGCAATGGAAACTAAACTGCACTAAAATATTACAAATACGTCTTTCCTATAATCATTAATTCCTTTTAAGAGTTTATATATCTAAGAGCTATTTTTCGATTCTAAAAAAGCATTTTTTCTGGACAATAGAAAACGCATAATATTTTATACGTGGGAAAAGAAAAAGTTAATTTATGCTGATTGGAAACACGCTCATTTTCCATTTTAGCTATTTTTGTGAATAGGGTTTAATGTTGTCTTAGTCTTTATGAATAAAATAAATAAAAAACTACAGAATAATTAAATGGTAAAATTGTTGTTCTAAAAGTGCTTTGTTTTTTGGTAAATTCATGTAAAATGAATGTAGCTTAAACGTCAAAACAACAAGAAAAGTAAATGGTAAAAGTTTATTGAATTTGTACTTTTTAGCGGCGTTTAAGCGTCTCATAGAACGATTATGCATTTCTTTCTTTATATTTTTACAAGTACAAACGTTTGTTTCACAGCTCCCTCATATCTTGACCAATTTGAGATATAATTACGGTTTCCGACTCAAGGGGTCAAAACTCTTTCAACTGATATACTTGACCACACTTACATCTTACTCTAATCCTGCTTAAAAGAGTTGCAATTTAGGGTTAGGCTAGTAAAGATCTTTATGGATAAAAAAATACGAATAGGTTATACGCGAGATCCAAGCCTGGTATTGAAAACGTACAAAATATTGTTAATGGAGAAGAGAAAAGAAGGTTGGTTTGTTTTGCTTTGTTTTTGAATTTCGCGCAAAGCTACTCGAGGGCTAACTGCGCAAGAAGGTTTCAAAGATTAATTTACTCTAACCCGCGGCTATTGAGGATTCCATAATGATTTTTTTTAAAGTTAAACCTTCTAAACATCGAGGAAGCCACAACTAATTTTTAGTTATTAGTTGTCATGTTACTCAGCACAACAATAATAAGTTGTTTATTAACTAGTTTTATTTCATATTAAAATATCAAATAATAAAATGGTCATATGTTCTGAATTCGGACAAACTTGAACGTTACGTGAAATAAGAAACCTGAGTCTGAAATAATCCAGTAAACCCATTTATCATGTTTAATAACAGTAATAATGACATAAGTTTCAATAGAATTCACTAAAAATATGTATATATAGTAAAATGAAACAGTACTTTCATTATTTTGTTTCACAACAGTATTACTGAAATTAATTATTGTATCAAGCTTCGAACTTTGAAACACACCACTGTTTCTGAGGGTAATCCTTATATGACATCAATCAAACAAATCGAAAGGCTGTAGGCTTTGCTATTAACATTAAAATAGCACGTGATATTTCCACCAAAGCTGGCTGACTAGATCAATGGATGGATAGATGGTTAGATTAGTGTGAAGAGGTAAAGAGCTTAAGGACGGAGATAGATAGATGAGCTAATAAAAAAGATAAATGGAAAGACAGCAAAAGGAAAGTAGAAGAGACTATCGAATAGATATATGGAAAGGAACACCTAGTGATAGAAATGAATGAATGGATAGATAGATAGATAGAACATAGAACGAGATGCGCTTATTTTTGTTCTGACAGGGTACATCAGAGTGCCATGTTGTTACAGGTACAAATTCAAAAGCGTGTAGTTAGTTTTGTACTCCTGATGACATACAAGAGAAACGTGATAAATAACAGATGGATGACGTGTGAAAGATAAACTGGGTGCAGGTTGTACAGTCCCTCTCTACAAGCTGAATTAAAATGACAATGTACTCTAAAGTACGTTTAGCAGCAAACTCTTATCTTGAACAATACAATAAAACACGCATGATATGACTGTTGTATCGTTATTCCAAATCAGTGGCTCTCAAACTGTGTTCCGTGTGGTCCACCGACTGAAATAAAATACAGAGCCATACTTCCCATTAACTGCAGTCCATACCACAGCAGTTTTAACCGGCATATGTATGTATTAATTTTATTCAAATTATTATGGTTTCATACACTTCATAGGTTTCGGCAGTGTAATGTACGTTACTGGATTGTTTTTTTTACTACAATAGAATATTATGCGGGCCCCATTTCACAGCGCAGGTTTTTGTGTGTTTTTTATAATTTACTAGCGCTCTTTTTCGACTAAGTGTTATTAAGTTTGGAACATCTTTGGTCGACTAATAAAACATGGCCAGGTGGGTTAAGGCGTTTGACTTGTAATCTGAGGATCGCGAGTTCGAATCCCGCTCGCATCAAACATGCTCGCCTTTTCAGTCTTGGGAGCGTTACAATATTACGGTCAATCCTACTATTCGTTGGTGAAAGAGTAGCCCAAGAGTTGGCGGTGGGTGGTGATGGTTAGCTGCCTTCCCTCTAGTCTCATCACACTGCTAAATTAAAGACGACTAGCGTAGATAGCCCTCATGTAGCTTTGCGTGAAATTCATAAACAAACAAACAAGACTGATGCAACTCACGACCAAGCGTTTTGATGGAAATGCAGCGTAACATTTAATCAGTGTATTACATGTAACAAAACTATTACTTTCTGACTTAACACTTTTATTTGAAGATGCAACCGTACATTATATAACATTTTATCCCATAATCTAAAACTAGATCTTTAGAAAATGTCAAAGTGTCGTTACATACTCTTCAAAGTTGAAGCTATGAAACAATCCCGCACTACTAAACCGGTATAGATTAAAAATTAAACTGAAACTTGCTACTGAAAAGCTGAAGATATTTCCGTGCTAATGTTCAATAGATCCAGGACCCCAAGGGTTCTAGACAGGAAATGAAATTTTATCGGGAATGGCGGTAGCAAGCGACTAGATTCCGAAGTTTACATCGGTTAATCATTACTAGTCTTCTTAGCTTCTCACGTGCAAAGAAAGAAGAAAAACAAACAAATAAAACACAACTCACACCTGCCTGAGAGTTCGATCGTGGTAGAGGTAACGTAGCCCATTCTGTGCACGTGAACTTTTAGCAGTTGGAGATTGAGTGTTTTTGTTGTGTAAGATAAACACCTGATTCAAAGTTCGATGCATATTTCTGTAACATGAACCAAATTCACTTATACGTGTTATTGAATGATACTGTCTTTCACTTTGTTGACTATTCGTTGGCAAAAGAATAGCCCAAGAGTTGGCGGTGGGTGATGATGACTAGTTGCCTTCCCTCTAGTCTTACACTGCTAAATTAGGAACGGTTAGCTTTGCGCGAAATTCAAAAACAAACAAACACTACTAAAGTGCTCAGCTACGAACTGAAGCTGGGTTGATCGGAAACTGAACATACATATATATATGTATAATCTATTAGCCTAAGAACCATTAGAACCGAGAAGGCCCATAAATAATAGCACATCATTTATTAGAATTGTGAAAGTTCCTAGATATACTTAACGTTAATGCTCATTGTAGTAAAGATAACTACAGAATACTTCACACCGGTCTCCATATTCTCGCTGTTTGTATTGATTAAACATACACAGAATAATTGTGAGCTCGGGTAAGCGTGCAAGAATCAATACGTCACTTGTATACGTCACAGCTATGTCGTCTTGGACGTTTCATTGCTCGCGACGAGAAATTTGGTTCTATCATTCTCACTACAGGAAAAAGAAGAAAATCGCTTCTCAAAAAATGGCTATTGCTTGTGAAAGATAATTTTTACAGTTTTCAAGGTTGCTTACTATTTTAGAACGATGCATCGGGAATACCTTACTTATATTTCATCTACGTTAACCGAAACTTACAAAAATTATAAATAAGAAAACTTCTCGTTTACGGTCACTAAATAGATGTTTATTCATTCATTATTGACACGAGTATAATAGTCAAATTCACCCGAATAGCACAGTAAATGTAGTTGTAGGTAATTGTAGTATTTTAAATGTATTCATGGGTTGGTGAGGCTACATCGGGAGTCTTAGCTATTTTTCAAAATGTTATATTGAAACTTTGTGCATGTTGGGAATATAATTACCTGAGGCTAAAATTTGTTTCTTCTGATTTACAATGAACATTTCCTGTACGTGTACATGTGCTTCCCGTTAATCTGATTTATTCTGATATAAGATACAATGGTCACCTGCACTTACAGTCGGTTATCATAGATAACCACATATCCCAAAAGCCAATCATGATATTGATGGAAAGTAACTTTATCGACTTGCCAATCATATATTAATTCAGTTTGTAGCTTAATACGTATGTATATAAATAATTATTTTAGTAAAAATCAATACATTTTGATAAAGTTTGGATAAAGAAATCACAAGGAAGGACTGCGTTAAAAACAGCTAATTATATTAATTTGTTATAATTTAAAAACGCCCCCAGTGGAACAGCGGTATGGACTTACAACGCTAAAAACCGGGTTTCGATACCCGTGGTGGGCAGAGTACAGATAGCCCATTGCGTAGCTTTGTGTTTAATTTAAAACAACAAGCTTGAAAAATAAATTAAACCAAGAACGCTGCACTAATTCAAAAGATTTCAGGGTACATTTTATACCCTACATTATAACTTGTACCCTGGGATCTTTTCAATTAGTGCAGCGTTTCTGTTTAATTTGTTTTTGTTTCGGCTGGTTCGGTTTGTTTTGAGTTTCGCGCGAAGCTACACGAGGGCTATCTGCGCTAGTTGCCCTTAATCTAGCAGTTTGTTTGTTTGTTAAGAATTTTGCGCAAAGCTACTCGAGGGCTATCTGCGCTAGCCGTCCCTAATTTAGCAGTGCGAGACTATAGAGAAGGCAGCTAGTCATCACCACCCACCCCAACTCTTGGGATATTTTTTTAGCAAAGAATATTGGAATTGACCGTCACATTGTAAAGCTCCCACGGCTGAAAGGGCGAGCATATTTGGTGTGACCGGGATTCGAATGCAACCCTCAGATTACTAGTCGAGTGCCTTAACCACCTGGCCATGCAGGGCCGTTTCAGCTAGTTTTTATAAGTTATAAGAAACTAATATAAAAAATATATATATAATTAACTCCTTCTAGTGTTTTAGAGCTAAGAGGACCAACCTGGGGAGGAGAGATTAGGGTGACTTTATCTGGATGGTGTACCTCTTTTACCAAGGAGTAGATAACTAAAGGGACTGAATTACACCTACAAGGTCACCCAGATATGTTAAAGGTTTAAGAGTAAGTTTTCAAGGTCATTCAGGTTTATCTCCTAAAAAACGACTCAGGTACTATAGATGGGTGTCATAATGATTTTTGTTGGGAAGGGTGAGGCACACAAGCTCCCGTGATGTAGCTGTAAATAACTTGGTATAATGCAGGATATTAATCGGGACGTTGGGTCTTCGGCGAATCATGAAGGGTCTTTAACCCCGAAGAGGATTGACGGTACGTTTGCTAGTCAGATCAATAGGGGCGGAAGTGTTGTTTTTAATGTGATGACTTGATGTATTAAACTGTTTAACATTTTAAACTCCTCAACGTAAAGGTCTTAGATAATGTGCGTTAACAATGTTATACAATATTTCTTTGTCGAAAGCACTACCAAATTGGTAACAGCTGTTTAGTAACTTTTCCAAGTTCAAAATTATAATTGCAACCACTGGTGGAGTTCAGTTGCATGCTAGATAGTAACCACATGCTAAGTGATAGTGTTTTAATCGTTCTAATCTGAAGCTTGCTTTCCTACGCATATTATACCTTAGTCATTTTGAGGATTACATAATATTTTCGAACCAGCTTTATCGATTTATTGAATGCAATACTAGTGTTCACGGGTCAACCGTTAGTTATCTGTCTTGCCTGTGCGTCATTTTCAGCTTGAAATTATTATAAACGACGTAATATCAGTTTCTTTATATCTGCTGTTATTTACTAAATTTGTGCGTGTTTCGATGTCATTTTACCTATTCATGGCTGCCTAAAGACAGCTCATGTTTTATCAGTAATATGAAAAGTCAAAAGTAAGTTTATTGGATAAAAGGAACATCATTTGTTGTAGTGCGTCAGGTAACAATACCGTTACAATATCTTAAACCTTACAGCAGGGGTCAGCAACCTCTTTCCGCACAGGGCCAGAGGCCATGTCTGTAAGCGGATGGAGGGCCACATTCATCTCTATACCGAATAAATGAAGGTAATAATAATAGAACACAATGAAGTACAAATAATGTTTATTTTATTTAAGTAATATTCGTGCCATAAAGCGATTGGCGTGAGACTTGATGCTGTTGTCGCTCAAAATCAGGCCTGAGATAGAGTTACAAACTTGAATTCTTATTAGAACCACGGTGGGCCGAATGGATGTGATATTTCGTTTGGGGACTAAGGGCCGGATCCGGACCGCGGGCCGTAGGTTGCCTATCCCTGCCCTACAGACAAACTTTCAGCATAGCATCAACTTTCTACAACCAGTCAGGTTTCGCGAAGATTTAGGTGTTCTGTGATATATCCAAAATAGAAACTTGTATAATACAACTATGATTTCGTATAAGTAATGCCTAGATATTTCCTCTTTCTTGCTGGATTATATTTACTTTGTTTACTAGGTTACTAGGGCTGTCTGTCCCTGTCCATGAACTTGCCATTTTTACCGACCCGCCATGGCCAGGTCGTTAGGGCGCTCGACTCGTAATCTGAGGTTCGCGGGTTGCAATCCCCGTCACACCACACATGCTCTTCCTTTCAGTCGTGGGAACAATATTATGTCACGGTCACTCCCATTATGGTATGGTAAAGAGTAGTCCAAGAGTTGAGAGGAAGGATGATGACTGGCTGCCTTCCCTCTAGACTTAAACAATTAAATTAGGGTGGGCAGCGCAGATAGCCCTCGTGTAGCTTTGCGAGAAATTCAAAATAAACCAAACCACTTTTTATCAAGGAATAGCCGTGGTTTATACCTTACATATTAACTCCAAATCAGGAACCTTGTAAACTGGAGAACCGTGCAGAAAGCGTTTGCACTACAACCTGAAACTTAAAGATGCTCGAAAAAATTATAAGTGCTTTTTATGTCAATTACATAATGATTTATATAACGTTATTAAGCACTTTAGATACAGTGACACAGTGCTTCAACGCAGAGACATTTTTATCTTATTTTCTTCGAATTTACAGATTACAAATATGGTTAATATATTTACACTTATGATGACGCTTTATTTACCTTAATAAGACAAAAAACTATTCTAATTCAATAGATTTTGATCACAATATTTAATTTAGGGCTAACTTAAGAATGTAGGGCAATTTATTCACGTAATTTTAATTATGCAATCCAGTTACTCTCTAATTTAATAACCGCCTTTTAATGTAAGTTTGTGTAAACTTACTAGTTATTTGTCGATTTCTTTTCAAATCTTGTCAAAATATATCCATTATTTTGAAATGCAATCTTATTTGTACCGTTTCATCATAAATATAGGTGTTTAGGTTTCGAAATTATAATTAACTTCAACATCAATGTCTTTCTATACATGTTGTCGTTAAACATATAGTATAACCTTACTTTTAAAATTCATAACTCTCAAATTACGAGAAATTCAGCCAAGATTATAAGTAGGCAGCTTCTAAACTTTAAGAATGCTCTCTTTACGACAAAACCTTTAGTACGATAAACGAAGACACGGCTTAAAATAACATTATAGAACTAAGCATGTTTCACTTTAACAATATTCATAGATATATACATTTGTGTGTGTGTATAAACACTACTCATGAACATATTTTCTTAATGGAAAATGAGAACCTACAATATGAGTGAAAAGTGAACTCTTCAACACAAAAGACTACAGAGACAGCGCTGCTAATCTCTGAGTTACTATGACTTCAGGTTGTTGTATTTTTCATATGGTGAGAAATGCTGTATAATTCCTAATAATGCTGGGTGAAATGGATCTTATAACAACGAAAATTATATTTAAGAAAACGTGCAGTGAAGGTGCGAGAGTTGTTCTGTAAAACTTATTAGAATAGCTAAGCCTCTTATAAGCAGTAAAGCAACATTATTCTTGTGCGCATCTATTAGGATTGAATTGGGCAGTAAAATGCTATGTCAAACAAACTCAATAACACGTAGACCTGTATTTGAGCTTTATGCGGAATTATCAGTCTTTTTTTTTTCAGAGATAGCAGCAGTTATGAAAATGTCACCTCTAGGTGCTGAAGCTAGAATAGCTTCAAGGGAATAGGAGAACAGAGCAATAGATAACAAAAAACTCAGTGTTGAGCCTCACGCTCCATTTATAGCACTGATCATTTGGCTGAGTGCAAAAACGTGAAGTACTTCAGATCATGGGGTATATAATGCTTCACATGTTTAGTTTTGATGTCATGTGGAAATGCATTTGGCATGACTTGAAAAAACATAGATAAATAGAGTACACTGAGACAGGACATTACGTTTTCCACTAAGAACTGATGATAGAAAAAAATGTATGTTTTAAAGTGCTTATTTCAACATCAGACCCTCACTGTTAGAAGTGCATGCGTGATTTCTACAAAATGCATAAAACCAGTACAGGCTCGAAGACGACCATCAAGTATGGCGCCAGACATGGTTAGTGGTGTCTAGAACAGGGAAGAGAAAAAACAACAACAGCTGGGAAACAAAATAAATGAAATAAGACTGTTGAAATAAAATCTTAAGCGATCAAGGATGAACAGGGAGGTATAAAAATATGGTACATCACTTTACACCTGAAATTATTATTTATGTGTCAACTGGTCAAGGATGAACACAAAGGTATAAAAACATGGTATGTCACTTTACAACTGAAATTATTATTTATGTGTTAACTAGTCAAGGGTGAACACGAAGGTACAAAAACATGGTACATCACTTTACAACTGAAATTATTATTTATGTGTTAACTAGTCAAGGATGAACACGAAGGTACAAAAACATGATACATTACTTTACACCTGAAATTATTATTTATGTGTTAACTAGTCAAGGATGAACACGAAGGTATAAAAACATGATACATCACTTTACACCTGAAATTATTATTTATGTGTTAACTAGTCAAGGATGAACAAGAAGGTATAAAACATGGTACATCACTTTACACCTGAAATTATTATTTATGTGTTAACTAGTCAAGGATGAACACGAAGGTATAAAAACATGGTACATCACTTTACACCTGAAATTATTATTTATGTGTTAACTAGTCAAGGATGAACAAGAAGGTATAAAAACATGGTACATCACTTTACACCTGAAATTATTATTTATGTGTTAACTAGTCAAGGATGAACAAGAAGGTATAAAACATGGTACATCACTTTACACCTAACAATTCGTTTTTATTTGTTTACCAGTCAAGAAAAAACCCGAAGTTCACTACAAGTAATAAAATAATTATCTCTGGAGATAGTAAAATACACGTTCAAGGAAGTTCATATTATTTTTATAAACGTGAAGGAAATTCATCTGTGTGTTTTGTTGATGAAGATAGCATGCTAAATATAGTGATTAAAGCATAGTCGTATCAGAGGCCGATCGAAATTAAGCAAAACACATCATCAGCATTGGATGTGGCGGATGTGTTGAGGTTGCAGATTTTTTTCTTTGAAAAAAAAACAACAGAAATTTTATGGTACAAATAAATAATGCTATGTTAAAAATACAAATAAATATATTCTAATTTTATTTACTTGTGACAATTATAATCACTTTTCTCCAGTTTAAAAGATGCGCTTAAATCCTAACATTTAAAAATTATCTGCCTTGTACCGACAGTTTTCCTTCAGGCTTGTCATATTCTAGACGCTTGTATCTGTTTGCACCATTTTGAAATCATTCCAGAGAATGAAGTAATTCTCAGTTCAATTTCAGCAAGACCAATGCTTGTAACTTCACGGTTGTTAGATCAGAATTTCGTAGCGGAATGTTTGTCACTGACATGTTTCTAATGCCTTGTACCATTACATCCTGTCCATTCAGTTCAGAAGTCTTCAACAACTGCTCGAAAGTGTTTGCTCTGAAACAAAGGAATGGGCCTAAGATTTTTCGTATTAGAATCTTACGGTGAGAGCAAAGTTGACTTATTCTTTTAAACAATCGGATACGTGCATTTATATCTGTAAGAAAACACTGATATTTTGCATATTTATGTTTTTTACTTTGGTTTCTTGTGACTTTTCGCAAAGCTACACGAGAACTATCTGCGCTATCCGTCTCTAATCTAATACTGTAAAACTAGAGGGGAGGCAGCTAGTCATCACCACCCACCGCCAACTCTTAGACTACTCTTTTACCAACGAATAGAGGGATTAACCGTCACATGATAACGCCCCCACGGCTGAAAGGGCGAGCATGTTTTTGGTGCGACCGGGATTCAAACCCGCGACCCTCAGATTACGAGTCGAGAGACTTAATCACGTGGCCATGCTGGGCTAGTAATAACGAGTGCGTGTGTTTTTCTTACATGTCTTCTGATTTTATACGAAGATATTGGACAAGGAAATTACTAAACGTTGGTTCGTCCTGTTTTTTTTTAACCTTTCTCATCAACGATAATACACCTCTTATCCATTATTAGATGTCTCTAAGTGTTTCTCACTGGGCTTCTGGTGGTTAGTTTGTTATCTATACTACAAGTACAAATCACCTTATTATTATTTTCTTCTGAATTGAAGGGAAGTTCTTTTGCAACAGTGTGATGGTTCAGTCGGCGCTGGAGTCCCCTGCTGGTACAGCGGTACGTCTACAGATTTACAAATCTAAACTCAGTGGTTCGATTCCCCTCGAAGGACTCAGCAGATAGCTCGATGTGGCTTTGCTATAAGAAAACAAACAAAATTAGGGCTGTATATCGTTAATAAATCTGTTTTTAACTTAGTTCTGAGTTAATCCTCAAACTTTGACATATTTTAATACACTCTAGAGTAAGTTGGTTAGTCCAGAAACTGTTGTATTTACTTTGTTCACTATTTATAACCGTATGTACAAACACAGCATTTGTATCTGTGGTGATGAATCTTAATAACAATGCATATAGCATATCTGTGTGCACGAGTGTAAGTAGATATCTCAATTGTCTTTACAATAGACCAATATACAAGCACGCCTTTGTACAATTTCCCAAATTTTCTTAGATATTATACTTTATGAAGAGATTTTGTGTGTTTGTTTTCTGTTTTGAATTTTGAGCAAAGCTACACGAAGGATATCTGCGCCAGCCGTCCCTAATTTAGCAGTGCAGTGCAAGACTAGAAGACAGCAAACCACTTTCCGTAACTATTAAGCTTCACTTTTACCAATGAGTAGTGGGATTGGTCGTCATATTATAACGCTCCCACAGCTCAAAAGAGCGATTATTTTTGGTGTGACAGAGATTCGAACCCGAGAACCTCAGATTGCGAGTCGAGCGCACTAACCATCTGCCTATGTCGGGTCCATCAAGAGAGAAATATACCGCGTCACTTAGTCATATGGAAATGACCATTCATTTATGATTTTGAATGCGTCTTGTTTTTTTCGTGTATTTTTTATTACCACTTACAAGAATTTGACTTTTTGTTTCTTACACAATGAGCGATGTTTATGTATGAGTCTGGCGTTTCATATCAGTCTATAATACTATACTCAAAAACACGGGGTGTGATAGGATTCAAGTCATGTAATGATCTATATGCTCATGGTCTTTATTTCAGACTAGTCTGACGAATGAGATTAAGATTCATACTTATCAGACACTCTTGATGGTATGTGTATCAACTTTAAGCTGATCGTAGAAGACTAATATGGTCTAAACTGGCTCATCGCCCGCCATGGCCAGGTGGTTAAGGCACTCGACTTGTAATCTAAAGGTCATGGGTTCGAATCCCTGTCACAAGGTTGAGAGTCAAGCACCTGACCATGCTGGGTTCAGCCAGATTCTAACTAATTCCAAATATGGGCACGTTCAAATAATAACATTTAAATTTACAAACAATATATTCTAGAAAGTATATATAATTTTAGAAAAACTACGTGATAATTAATTGGTTTGTGTCGAATAACATTTGCGAAAGAAATATATGAGCGGAAAAAATTAACAAATCATCAGTAAACAATTTCTAGAGTAATTGCATGATAAAGTGTTCTTGATGGTTGTAAAATAAAGCAGAGTAGTGGTTAGTAGCTTGTAGTCAGGAACATGATTAATAAGAACTGAGCCACTAATTACACGAACTTTAGGCTGCTGAATGTGCTATCCTTTAAAGTTATTGTACCAGAAAAATTCAAGATATAAACGTGTTAAAATAAAAGTTACTTTTACTAAGTTGTTTATATAGTAATAAATGTGGGTTACAGATTTAAATATGATAACTGTACCTGACATGATAGAAAATGTAAAATTAAAGGTTTTTTTTTTGCTTGTTTTTTAATTTCGCACAAAGTTACTCGAAGGCTATCTGCTTTAGCCGTCCCAACTTTAGAAGTGCAAGACTAGAGGGAAGGTAGCTAGTAATCAACACCCACCGCCAACTATTGAGTTACTTTTTTTACCAATGAATAGTGGGATTGACCGTAACGTTATAACGCCCTCACGACTGAAAGGGCGAGTATGTTTGGTGTGACGGGGACTCGAACCCGCGACCCTCGGATTACGAGTCGAGTGCCTTAACTACCTGACCATTCAGCGAGTTACGAGTTGAGCGTCATAATCACCTGGTCATACCGAGACGAGGGCTGAGATAAAATGAAGGATTTTATAGGAAGACTGGTATATAAATGGAATAGAAGGTAAATGAATGAGAGATTTAAAATATGCAGTGTAAGATCATTGTCACGCTAGAAATAAAGTTAAATAGGGAAAATTGGTGTAACAGAGTTATTATTATATATACTTATTTCAATACCGAAGTTTGTTTTAGTTAAATATAAATTTAAAAATGCATGTAACTTATACTCTTATATGTATTGCGCCTATTCCTTAAATTTGTAGAATACTCTCAAGTTTATAAATCAACATTGTACTATGTGTGTAAATAAAATATTGTTACCGACTAAACTTTCGAGAACCTTTTCTAAAGCTTATAAATCGACGCTCAAGAGACAGTTTTTATATTGTTGGTTTGTTACAGTTAATATACTCTAAATTTGGGAAGCTATAAGTGTGATAAACATTTATCAATCGGGAAACTGCAGATATTTGAACGTTTATAAATTTAGAACATTGTAAAGTATTTAATTTTAAAGAATTAACTCCGGACGCTAGCATTTTTATGAGGGCATTAGATACTTTCGTCAGAGAAAGGTCATCTTGTAAACGGAGTGAGACCAGCCAAGAATAGAGCAATCCGTTAAGTGAACTGTACTCTGTACCTATATCAACTCTAAACTAATTCGATCATCGTGAACCGTCGATATAATATTCAGTCCCAGATCAGATAGAAGACATAATGTTGTTTAAATTTGTAAAACCCTTGTATATAAATCATTATTTGTAATAACCTTTATTATAAATTGCACTGTTGTTTATATATTAAACTGTATTAGTGTTAAGAAATAACATTATGTGTATCAGTCTCGTTCGTGAATATCATAAATTTGATACATATTGACATTCAGTTAAATTCTAAATTCCAGTTCAAATTTAAGAGTATTTGAAATTCTATTACGTGACATAATACGTTGGAGACTCGCTCAGGATAAATTATGATACGTAACACTGTGGAGAAATGAAAACAACCAACATAATAGCTGAAGGACAGAAAAGCAAGGTCCGGCATGGCCAAGCGTGTTAAGGCGTTCGACTCGCAATCCGAGGGTCACGGGTTCAAATCCCGATCGCACCAAACATGCTCGCCCTTTCAGCCTTGGAGGCGTTATAATGTGACGGTTAATCCCACTATTCGTTGGTAAAAGAGTAGCCCAAGAGTTGGCGAAAATTGAGATATGGTTCAGTAGTCTGTCACAGATGGTTGTCGTCTTTCTTGTTTGTAACTGCGGTTTAAAGGATTTTTACTTGATGACAATTTCAATCATATATTAGTATGGAAAATATCGATGTAAATAACATTGTTTCAGGAACAAAAAACATGTTCTCATGGAAAAACACACGTGATAAAATATAACACTTGCAATTATTGTGAGGATAACCTTATTGAAACCTTTCTATATTTGTCTTTGGAAACAAGATATGGCGCTGCTTAGAAAGTAAGAGATGAAAAGCACCTGTTCGAATTTTGAAAGCTGAAATTATGAGAAAAGCATAAATTACGTTTCCGTATTACCCATAAGTTATGTTTACGTATTAACCAAGATCTTATAGAAGTAGTTTTGCTTCGTGCATCCACCTTCAGTGTCTAGTGTAGATCTATTCAACTTCATTAGATTCTGATCCTAAACACCTAATATTTTTAAGTAATACATAATAGCTAGACGTACTATGCGTGGCCAGGTGGTTAAAGTGCTTGATTCGTAAGCTGAGAGTCGGGGATTCGAATCCTCGTCGCACCAAAGATGCTCGCCCTTTCAGTCGTGGGGGCGTTATAATGTTACGGTTAATCCCACTATTCTTTGGTAAAAGAGTAGCCCAAGAGTTGGCGGTGGGTGATGATGAGAAGCTGCCTTCCCTCTAATCTCAGACTGCTAAATTATGGACGACTAACGCAGTTAACCTTCGTGTAGCTTTGCGCGAAAATCAAAAACAAACAAACTGTATCTCAGAACGGCTGGTATGGATATTAACACTTTTATTGATAAGCAGAGTAACGTTTTGACCTTCCTCGGTTGTCTTCAGGTAAGCAGAGATACATTTTTAATTCAAGTGAGTTTCTCATCATCAAAAAACAAACGAACTATGCGTGATGTAGTCAAAATATTTCTTTCCAGAATGTGTATCCAACACACACATTCACTGCTCATCCATCTTGATAAAAAGTAATTGAAATCATAAAGATGTGTTGAAATCTCTCTATTTACGTTTGCAAAATAATTGCTAAAAAAAGAGCGAAATATACTGTTCCATAAAACCCTCGTAATGTACTCTTGTCATGAAAACAATTTTCTTTCTTTGTTTTTACTATCAATACGGTACAAAATGAAATAAGCATTGTTTCAGTAACATATTATTGACCACCTCCAGATCTCGTAATGTCGAAAGAGTTATTGTATTTGTTGATGAAACACGTGTACACGTAGGTTGGACGGCCAAGTCAGAAACTCCTTGTATTGAGTGTATCTGTCTTTAATTTCAATTACTGCCCAGAGAGAAACAGTCAACTAACCATCACAGATATTTTTTGAACTCAAAATGAAATCCATTGTTACTGTTATAACGTTTCCACAACTGAAACTGTGGAGCATGCTAAGTGCCATCTTGTCTCGAACATTGGACAGCACGATTCATAATACAGCACGATAGCCACTAAACATCCGGCCAATATGACAATGAATGATGATTATTAATGTATAAACTTACCAATGATTGTCATATTATTTCACATATGACAACAGTTACTTATTATTATAAGTTATAATTGTATTAATTACATTCGTTTGATATGTAGTGGACGACCAAAGTTATTTTCTTTTGAACGACAAATGGAGTTTTGTAGCAGCTCATAGAAAGGAAAGGCTTGTATTATACCAATGTGCATCAGACATTTCTTTATTATTTATAACTAAAACTAATGCAAGAAACAATAAGAAAACTATATTAAAATGCAATAACTTGTGCATTATGTAATTACTGCCATTAAAATAGGATACTGATATAAAGGAGCTCAAATGATTATTTTGTATATGATATATATATATATATATCATTGAGCACATATTTAAATTCGTATAAGTATACGCATATATCTAAGCTCAGTTAATGTTCCTAAGATATCGAAAATCGGTAAGAAATCTCACACAGGTTTCTGAAGTTTCCCATTACTTCACCAAACAAAAGTTTCGCAGGAATAAAGTTCGGCTAAGCATATCGGTTTCATATTTCGGTCAATCGAAGCCAAGAGGAACCCTGTTGGCAGCCCTTATATATATATATATATATACTACAGAGCAAGCTTTCTTTTCTTTCTCGTGAAGGCCTTTTCCTTTTAAGGAAGATTCTAGCTACATAACTCCTTGCTCTGTGTGTGTGTGTGGCCCGGAGCTCTGTATAGCAGAATAAGAAATAATGATGCCCTATTAGGTAGCAGCACAGCACGTTTACTTGGTTAACTAATACGTTAGGATAAAAAAAAACACAAGAAAACAAATGGGAACAGCTTGTTATATGCATGGATGTGGTTTCAGTTTTCGTTTTAGTTGTCTTATTTCTCAATTGTCAGGATACCAAAACTGAAAACATACTTCTTGACACCTATAAATAAATAACACATATTCTCTCTCACAAGTAAGTATTGTTTCTTTTGCTTTTCAATTTCGCGCAAAGCTACTCGTAGGTTATCTGCGCTAGCCGTCCCTTATTTTGCAGTGTAAGACTAGAGGGAAGGCAGCTAGTCGTCACCACCCATCCCCAACTCTTGGGCTACTCTTTTACTAATGAATAGTGGGATTGACCAAAAACATTATAACGCCCCTACGGCTGAAGGAACGAGTATGTTCGGTGCATTGGGGATTCGAACCCGCGACCATCAGCTTACGAGTCGAACGCCTTAACTCACCTGGCCATTTCGAGCCAAGTAAGTAGTTGAAAACGCAATCTAATTATTTGTTGACCAGCGATTCTCTTCTTATCTAGAACGGTAGTTTCTGTTGTTGTTTTTAAATAGTATTTTGGAACCAATAATTATTATAATGACAAAATTCTGAAGTTTTAAGACACTGTTTGATGTAGGTGGAAAATACATCTGTGCAAACTGGTAACAAATAAAAATACATGGAAGGGTTTTGTTTGTTTGTTTAGAATTAAGCACAAATCTACATAATGGGCTATTTGTGCTATGCCCACCAAGGTTATCGAAACCTGGTTTCTAGTGGTGTGAGTCCGAATACATTGAGAAGACCACCAAGGGAAGGGTCATGAAAAGGTCAAAGATATATAAATAATCTAATGTTTTGTATCAGTTAACTTACATTTAAGGAGAAACGTTTGCTTGCATTTTTTAAAAATATGTTTGTTATGGTTACATATGTTATTTCACCAAAATATTTGTGACAAATTCGCATATCAGAACATGTAATATATTTACTTTATATCTAAAAGAAACTAAGAAATGTTTGTTGAATTAAAAATATAGTATATATAACATTTCTATAACATATATGTATGTATAAAATACGGTATATATATGTATATATATCGTATACATTGTAACTATCTGTAATGGTATTCGTAACACCTCAGATGGAGTCATAAGAATCCGGGTCCGGCATGGCCAAGCCTGTTAAGGTAAGTGACTCGAAATGTGTGGGTCGCGGTTTCGCATCCCCGTCGCGCCAAACATGCTCGCCCTCCCAGCCATGGGGGCGTTATAATGTGACGGTCAATCCCACTATTCGTTGGTAAAAGAGTAGCCCAAGAGTTGGCGGTGGGTGGTGATGACTAGCTGCCTTCCCTCTAGTCTTACACTGCTAAATTAGGGACGGCTAGCACAGATAGCCCTCGAGTAGTTTTCTGCGAAACTAAAAAAAACAAGAAAACAAACAAAAATAAGAATCCACTACTGATAGTCTAATATTTTTTTCCAAATGCTCTACTGATGGTTTCGTTTTTATTATGAGGCACAAAAACCACCTTTATAGTGACATTCTTTGACTAGTTTTAGTGACCTAATGCTAAAAGTTAATGTAAATCCTGTTTAATTTGTGTGCAGCATCTCATTATAAAACACCTGTAAAAATTCTCCATTCTAAGTAGAATTTCGCGCAAAGCTACACGATGGCTATCTGCGCTTTGCCGTCCATAATTTTGCTGTGTAAGACAAAAGAGAAAGGCAGCTAGTCATCACCACATACAGCCAACTGTTGGGCTACTCTTTTACCAACGAATAGTGGGATTGACCGTCACATTATAACGCCCCCACGGATGAAAGGGCGAGCATGATTGATATGACGAGGATTCGAACCCGCGATTCTCGGATTACGAGTCGAGTGCTTTACCTACCTGACCATACTGGGCCATGTGTTTGCTCAACAACTACTGATTTTTACTGATTTTTTGCACAATGTCTGCATCGTGTTTTACACAACCATAAATACGCATATTCTTTATTTTTTAACATTTTTCCTCCCTCTGAATGCTCAAATACAAACTATATTCTCGATAGAACCATCTTTAACAAAATGCCAAAGATGAATGGATCACTAGTGGTTTGGTAAACATGCTTCTTTCAAGGTAAAAAAATAATCGCTTATTTTTATTCTTAGTTAGGATCTAATAAAGCCTTTTTAGAGCTCATACGTTTACAACTTCGACAGGCGGTAAGACGTAGAAATAACAACCTCGAAACTTATCCTTTCATTTGTCTCTCATGCACGTTCCTTTCTCTCACGACTGTTTTTTGAAACTTACTGTCATACAATTGTGTAAGTAATGCTTTTAAGCCTTTTTTGAAAGTTAGTTGCCCGAAAGGTTGTTTTTGTATAAAACGTATTCATTCAGTGAAATAATATTAAAACAATTTTTGTATGTTATCTTCAAGTTTAGACATAACAAATATAACAACATTTCCAAAGATACACAGCCAAACATCAGTTTCTTTTATTAGTGTTTCCTGAAAATATAATTTGTCTAGTTTACGCAGTTTAGATATTAATAGTTGGATAAATTCTAAAATCAGTGTGGTTTCTTTCTTTGTTTTTTTATTTTGAATTTCGCGCAAAGCTACACTAGGGCTGTCTGCGTTAGTCGACCCTAATTTAGCAGTGTAATACTAGTAGGAAGGCAGGTAGTCATCACTACCTACCGGCAAATCTTGGATTACTCTTTTACCAATGAATATTGGAATTCACCGCCAAATTATAACGCCCTCATGGCTAAAAAAGGCGAGCATATTCGGTGATACGGTGATTCGAACCCGCGACCCTCAGATTACGAGTCGAGCGCCATTACCACATGGCCTTGTCGGGCCAGACCATTGTGGTAATCAGTGGTTTAACACACTGACTATAACAGTTAAACATCCAACAATAACGTGTAGATTTAACTTCCCCTCTCAAAAACAGATATAAACTTGTCAAATGTCTCATTTATTTCCTTGACATTTTAGTTGGTTTCGTAATTTTAAGGATGAAATTTATCATATATTGTTCCTAACTTGTTTTTCAGTGGTTCGACTTTCCCATATCTTTGTTGAGGTTTCCGTTTGGTTGTACTCATATTTAAATAAAATTCATTATCTTCAAAAAGCTTTGAACAATCCACAAAATTAGTAAACTGTGTCGACTTGTGTTTATTTAAATATTTTACACACACACACACAACAGGTGGGTGGGTTAAGGCGCTAGACTCTTAATCTGAGGGTTGCGAGTTCGAATCCCTGTCGCACGAAACATGATCGTCCTTTCAGTCGTCACAACCAATCCCATTATTCGTAGGTGAAAGAATAGCCCAAGAGTTGATGGTGAGTGATTATAACTAGCTGCCTTCCCTCTAGTCTTACACTGCAAAATCAGGAACGGCTAGCGCAGACAGCCCTCGTGTAGCTTTACACAAAATTAAAACAAAACATAAGTTTAATATATTGTTTCTCTCCTTTTGCTTGAGCTGTGAGTTTATTTCGCTACAAAGTAATAAAACGTGTGATTCATTATTTCTATGCACCTTTAACTTATTTTAAGATTATTTACTTTCGCCATTATAAAACCACATACAAACATCTAACAAAGAAATGTCGACGACAAACTTGTAGTTTGGCGGCAAAACGAGCCACTTACATTCTCTTTCAATGAATTCGTATTCATTTTACTATCACTACTTTATGGCTTCTCACGTTTCCCAGGAATTATGCTATTTTGTATAACTCAATAGCGACGGTTGAAGAGTACAGACGATCATTGGCTAAAAATGGCCGTTTACATCTGAAGATGACGAACGTTTTTTTTGTTTTTTTGCTGTTCTTCAGTATTACATCTAGATAGCTAACATTAGATTTATTAAAAAAGAACAATGTTCCAAGTTTATTTTTGCTTTTAGAGCTCTTGATTTTACATTGGCTATTTCTAATCACTCTGAGGAAAATATTTGCATATCCAAATCTTCTTGCTAGCAAGTTTCTTTAAATGTCGTCGGGGCCAAGCTATGAACATCTGTCTTCACCACAGGTCAATCTTCGATCATACCTCATCACATACATACATACATGGTTCATACATCTCTACAATTTTTTACAGACGTATTACTGTATGTGGAAGTTCCCTTCAAAGACAATAATTTAAGAAAACTGGAAGCAAAAAAACATCTGTTCAAGTACATTTACGGAGTGACTTGAAAGGGATGTGAACGAATGTAATTTATGATTAGAAGCTAATGAATTATTTGCTTGTAAAGTTTATTTCCCAACTTCAAATACTTAACGATTATCTCATTAAATATACCAGCAAATATTAAAGGCTGTAGGTTAGAAGACTCCAAGATTCGAGGCCCCCTGAACGTCCTCTTTACATTTAGCTGTGGAAAGGTATTAAACTGGTTCAGTTAATTTGGCTACTGAGCTAAGAGCAGCTGCAAATGTGGCGGCTGCTGATGAGTTGTGTGTTCCCTCTCTCTGGCCAGCAACAGCTATAAATTATAGAGGGCTATAACTTAGCTGAGGGAGACTTTGTGGCCTACAGCCATGTGTTGCGTAACTGCCATTTGGGTTGGAAGTAACAAATTGTATTATTTCTACTTTGTTTAATGTATGAAAATTTCTCTCAGTCCAGACACAGATCTGTTTGGAGCACTATTGCGTGTCGAATGGCCAGACATGTCTCGTGATTTAAATATATAAGTGTTTATCATGTCGCCTATGATGTTGTGGCTTGCTTTTGCTGCAACACACGACTTTAAAAAATGTGTGATTAACTCTTTGTAAATTGTGTAAAACGGATTGAGAAAACGCATCACTGAAAGACAAGAAGAACTGTGAGTTTTATATTGGTACATTACATTATTACAGAAACTATGCAAGTAAATACAATAAGTTGCACAATACTCCGGCATTTAGTATCTGCTTAACCCAGACCAGTATAACTCGATCTTATGTCCCTGTGTATTCTTTAATACATGATTCCGAAACGTTGTCCAAATGTTCTCTGTTACAATCCACAAATCAGCCAAGTTCTGTGGTTGCAGTTTGACCTTTTCATTTTTCTAATTATCTTTGTCCACGTTCTCTGCATGCTTGGGATCGCTTTCTAGCTGACAGATGAATCCCTGCTCAACAGATGTCGTTCCCGAGTGAATACCATAATAGATAAGAATCTAAGAGTTTATGTCACCACTCAGCATGTCATTAATTTTGTAAATGTCTCCAACACCACTGGTTTCCCAACATAATTCACCATAACATCGAACGTATTTCGCTCTGTCATAAAACGAAATAATGTTAATTTTTGTCAAATATTTTTGTTTTAAATTTCGGATATATCTGTCAAGATCATACACTCTTTTCCAGCATTTCATTTGTTAAAGTCAGATGCCAATGTTAGCATTTTGGTTGTGGTATATCTCCTAAGTAATGGGTTTGAGAAAGCTACACATTCATTGAGCTACTTTGTGCCTATGTGTGTCTTACTATTTTGGACGTAAAAATCACACCTTAACTTACAGCTAGATCCAACGCACTATAAGCATTGAATGCTATGTTTCAGGTAAAGAACATATCTTAAGATTATATTTGAATAGTTTGGGTTTTTATCTCAAGTTCTTCTATTATGAAGAGTGCTAGTATCACATATCTTTTTTCACACAGATACTTTTGAACCGTCAAATTAATTTTAATTTGTCATATGAGTTAACCTTTATTGGTTAAAGCTATCATTTCAACATGTCACATTTCTGCCCTGGACGCCAGGAGTTTTTTCTGTACATATATAAAGGCATTATGTTGATGTGTCACTGTCTGATTGGTTGTGTGACAGCCATTCACGGCGTAAACTCTCAGCACATGACGTAAAATTGTGATTTCATTCTCATACAAAAGAGAAGGTTTGTTTTCTGAATTTCGCACAAAGCTACTCGAGGGCTATCTGTGCTAGCCGTCCCTAATTTAGCAGTGTAAGACCAGAGGGAAGGCAGCTAGTCATCACCACCCACCGCCAACTCTTGGGCTACTATTTTACCAACGAAATGGGATTGACCGTCACATTATAACGCCCTCACGGCTGGGAGGGCGAGCATTTCATCGGGCGCGAACCCGCCACCCTCAGATTACGAAGCGCACGCCTTAACGCGCTAGGCCATGCCAGGCCTGTTATAAAAGTCATCATCACCCGGTATTCCCAGGTGGTAAAAGAGAAGGACTAGTGACATAATATTTTAATTTGATATCTATTTCATTCAATGTTTCCATAATTCTTCCCAGTACAATGTGCGTAAATATTTGAAAATGTTTAAAAAGTATTTCTACCATGATGTGATTACTTCACTGAAAATACCAGTCAATTAGGTATTCTACCGACACACTAATTGACTTATCTATTTGGTAAAGTGCTTACATACTGATAATAATAATCCAAATAGTTAGAGTGTAATATTTACGCGTTTACAGTAGAACATCCAAAATACCTGCAAGGATCAGTCTAGATTTTAGAGCGGAAATTATTACGCAGATCTGATGTTAGTTTAGAGTGGAACTTATTATGCAGATCTGATGTTAGTTTAACTGTTTAAGAGATCTTCCAATATCCAATTGTTCATGATTTTTTTTCTGTTGCGTGTGTAATGTTTCCATAAATGTAAAATAGAAACTCTGAAAAATAACTGTTGATTCTATAGCATAATTAGAGTTTTGTAAAATAGAAAAGTCTATGCTGCTTCCATGCGTGACATTCTTTACCTAAAATGTCACACCCAGTGATGATGGACATTCGGAGTTTGTTCGTTTGTTTTAAATTTCGCACAGAGCTACTCGAAGGCTATCTGCACTAGCCGTCCCTAATTTAGCAGTGTAAGACTAGAGGGAAGGCAGCTAGTCATCACCACTCACCGCCAACTCTTGGGCTACTTTTTTACCAAAGAATAGTGGGATTGACCGTCACATTATAACACCCTCACGACTGAAAGGGCGAGCATAATGTGTGCAATCGGGATTCGAACCCGCGACCCTCCCATTACGAGTCGAACGCCTTAACCCACCTGGCCATGCCGGGCCAGGACATTCAGAGTTCAATCTTGAATATAAGCAGGTAACAGAACATTCTACAAATAATACTTAAGTATCGAACACATATATATATATATCATGTAAAAATATTTTCCGAAGGTGTTGTTGATTAAACCTCAGAAATAATTTTATGTAGGTCAAGTTATTAAACTAACATAGTTTCACACTATTATTACTTTGTTATTTTTAGTTAACTCACCTATTGGCCCTGCACACTTAAAACTCCATCTGCTCAAATAATAAGAAAAACTTTTATTTTAACATGTATATTTTAAAAGTATGGTTGTTTTGTTTGTAGTTACGTACAGAGCTACAGAATAAGCTGTTTCTGCTGTGCTTATTACTGGTACTAAACTGTGGTTTCCAGACTTATAAGCCCGCAGACTCACTGCTGAACAACTTGGTGATAATTGGGGGTAGGGATGGAGAAGATATATCTTTGTGAAGTTACTAATATCTTTAAATAAGAGGTCGAGATGTTGGTCCTGGCCACCCCTTCCACACTTACTTTCGTTAACAAAGTCTCTTTTAGGAGACAAAATATTACTAGAATGAGTTTATTATTCAAAAAAATTTTGCTTTTTTTTGGAAAATAAAAGAAAGTCATATTTAAGAATCAGCAACTTTTTTCCAAGCTCAAAAATTTTAACAATTGTGTTTAAACATTAAGTGAGGGTTTTGTTCAATTAATTAATTCAAATTGTATACATGTTCAAATGAATTTACATATGAACACATAATTTACACGAGATTTGCACTTTCGCACATTATGATTGCAAGCTTATACTTTCGGCAAACCCAACGTTTAATTCATTATTCTGTATTCCTAACAAAGACTATGGTATATTGACTAATGAAAAGTAGAGAAACCGAAGAGAGAATTCAATGCTATTAAGTGGGTTTATCCGCCTCTTAGAACATATCATTAACAGCAATTTAGGTATAAAACCTGAGAAGGGAAGTTTCTCTAAGTTTGCACAATGTAAAATTCGTACTAATTCATGTTCAGTACGATATAAACCCGTAAAATGCTGACGAGTGAGTCACCAATAATGACTTAGAGTGCGAGGTTCTGTTTGCACACTCACTACGTCGATACACCCACAAACCTCTAGACTGATAGATAAAGAAATGTGAAATTACAAACGTCTCGGTCAAAATACATATATAACAGCTTTTGTGTAAATTCCTTGCTCTGGGTGGGGCAAAAACTCGGTACTCTAACTGTTTAGGGTTGCATAGACTTAATGAAGTTAGATGTTATATATCAAAGTTATAATTATAAAATCAATGCTAATTACATAATTTCTGCTTACGTCAGCCCCTCACGTGTTTCCGATACTTTGCATTTTTTTCCTTTCACTTTTTATTATCAATCCAAAACGCATTACGTCACTGTCCACTATGGTCTTTATAATCCTTTTGGTTTACTCTTTGTGTGAAATTAATAGTTAAAGCATTTTAATTTTATACATGGAGCACAGTATTATGAAGTAAAAGAACTTTGATATCAGAGAAAAACAGTTCTATACCCTAACAAATATTTGTCTATTCTCGGTTAAAATGTATCAGAGTTTTCCAAGTATATCTGTTCGTTTGTAATATATGCTTATAGTTATTATTTCAATCTCTGTTTGGGAAAAGAGTTCTGGACCTGTCATTTGTTACGAGTGCTTAACAGTTCGTGTGAATTGGTGGAGTTCATAAGAATAAAGAGTGCAAAACGTCAATAATTTTTTTATGAAACAACTTTATTGTCAGCATGTCATCTTTAATGGCTCGGCATGGCCAGGTGGTTAAGGCACTCAAATCGTAATATGAGGGTCGGGGGTTGGAATCACCGTCACACCAAACATGCTTGCCCTAACACCCGGGGGTGTATCACACTAAAAAGAGTACCCCAAGAGTTGGCGGTTAGTGGTGATGCCTTCCCTTTAGTCTGAAACTGCTAAAGTTGGGACGGCTAACGCAGATAGTAGTTTTGTGCAAAATTCAAAACCAATCATCTTTAATAATATCGCATATGAAACAATTGTCTTCAGTATATGGTGCACTAAATAAAGTAACGTATGAAAGTGAACTTGTCCAAATAATCCAGAAATGATGGTATTTCATACAGAAAAATTCTAGTAAAGTAAGTAAGAAAGCGTACATTTCTTGATTTTTGGCTCAAAAGCGTAAAACTTTATCCATGTAGCAAAAGAAAAAAATCATATTGTTTTTCATGTGAAATAAAACAATAATTTCTTAATATGAAATATGCGTTTTTTGGATTTTTTATGTTTGAAGATAAAGATTATATAACTACATGGTTATTGATTTATATTAAATAAATTTAGGTCATAAAACGTGATGGAGGTATTAATTTAAAATGGATCATTCATCTTTGATAATAATAAATTCGAGAGGGGTTTCAGATTTAAACGCAAAAGATACAATAAACTAAATCTTTTTAACCTAATATATTTCATAAATTAGAAAGGCATTTGGGATTTACTTACCAAATATAAATACAATCGACTAAATGTTTTCAACCCAAGGTTTCTCACAAATTAGAAAAGCATTTGGGATTTGCTTACCAAATATGAACACAATCAACAGGGAAGAATAAGATATGAGTAGGGAGAGAAAAATGTAAAAGATGAATGACATTTATTGACATTAAAGAGATGTGTGGTAGTAGAATGTGAGGTTTATTTTAAAAATAAACCTACAGATATGGCTGAAATTTTATCCTTGAGAAAAACAAATGAATTAATAGATGAAAAGTAAAATTCGTTCATTTTTTTTCAGAATTTTCACGCGAAAACATAAACAGGATTTAACAGTTTCTCACTTGAAATGTGCCTAGGCATGGCCAGGTGGCTGGGGTGCTCGACCCTGTGAATCGTGGGCGAGGTATAATGTGACGGTCAGTCTCACTATTCGTTGGTAAAAGAGTAGCCCAAGAGTTGACGGTGGGTGGTGATGAGTAGTTATCTTCCCTCTAGTCTTACACTTCTAAATTACGGTCGGCTAGCGCAGATAGCTCTCGAGTAGCTTTGCGCGAAATTCAAAAATAAACAAACACTTGGAGTCATCTCTCTGGCTATTCTACTGTGGAATTTAACAGTGACTCTTTTGCAGCTATATCTCTGGCTACTCTTATGTCGTACTCATGATTCTAAGCGGAACAAGTTTCTGTCTGTAACGGGTCATGAACCATAAATCCTCAGATTCACAGCTCAAATCACTAGCCAGGCCCGGTCAGTATAGTGAATATTTAGTAAAGTAGTTTAAAACGAAAGAGTCTTGAATTTGAATTGGCTTGAAAATATGTAAGATAAACTCGAAACGTGAGAGACGATTGGATATATCAAGTCATCTTATAAGTAATGTCTGAAAATGTAATATAGAAAGTTCAGACAAATAAAAGAAACTATCCCAACTCCACTTTTTCAGATCATTAATCAAATAAACCCTTATGAAGATGGATGTGTCTGAGGAGTACGTTAAGCATATAATGCTTTATGAGTTTAAAAAAGGCAATAGTGCAGCAGAAACCACATGAAACATTCAAGATGTTTATGGTGCGAAGTCTCTCAAAGAAAGAAAATGTCGGAGGTGGTTTCAGAAGTTCAGATCAGGTGACTACAGCTTAATTGATGTGCCACGTTCAGGTCGTCCTGTTGAGTTTAATAATGACTTGCTGCTGGCTGCACTTGACGAAGATTGTACTGTAACAGTTAAATAACTAGCACAAAAGCTTAATTCAACCCATTCAACAATTCACCGTCATCTGCAACAGCTTGGAAATGTGTCAAAACTTTGAAAATGGGTATTTCTTGATTTGACAGAAGCCAACCTTAGAGTGAGAGTGGACATTTGCACTTCTTTGCACTCTCATGAACGTAACTCACTTTTTTTGGACAGGTTAGTGACTAGAGGTGAAAAATGGATATTTTATAAAAATGATAAGCGCCGCAGACAATGGTTTAATGCAGATAAACTGACTAAAGCACAGCCCCAAATGGACTTTCATTCTAGGAAAGTCTTGTTAAGCGTTTGGTGGGATATTGTTGGTGTGATCCAATGTAACGATTACATCAGACTTCTATTATCAATAGTTAAAGCGCTTGAATGTTTCACTGAAAGAAAAAAGGCCCGCTTTGATCAATCGTAAAGGTATTGTGTTACATCAGGATAATGCACGACCATATACAGCAAGGATCACATCTGCAAAGATTGAGGAGCTAGACTGAGAAAACTGCTACATCCTCCTTATTCTCCAGAACTTTGCCCCATCTGATTATCATCTATTCCGAAGTTTGCAGAACTATCTTAATGGAAAAGAGCTTGGAACACATGAAGACGTCTAAACTACACTTTCTACATTCTTTTCCTCCAAACCTCAAGAATTTTATAGAAATGGCATTCAGAAGCTTGTGAATTGTTGGCAGGGAGTAATTAATAATAATGGAACATATATTGTTGATTAAATAACATTAAAAGTCTTTGAAATCTTTTCTCTTTCTCTGAACCTAAAATCGGACATTACTTAAGGGATAACCTGATACATTTACAAGTTCAGTATATGATAAAACATAAATAAATCAACAATCGTTGAGATATAATTGAGATAGAAATGGTTTGAATTAAGCGCATATCTAGAACGGACTACCTGCACGAGTCACAAGTGAAAGGATAGAGGGAAGGCAGATAGTCATCACATCTCATTGCCAACTATTGAGCTATTGTTTTACCAACGAGTAGTGGAATTTTCCATCTCATTGTAACGCTTCCACGGGAGCAAGCATATTTGGCGGAAAGGAGATTCGAACCCACGACCTTCAGATTACGAGTCGAACGCCCCTACCTACCTGGCCATGCCAGGCTGCTCAACTTTTAACTGACATCTTCTAAATATCGTTCTTTGATAATAAGAAAAGAAAAGATGTGGCTCGTTTTCAATGTTGGACAATGAATATAACTAATTTTATGGTTATTGAAATACTCGCCCACAGTTATTCGTTTGTGTCCAACATACTGATCGTTACATTTGTTTATGAAATAAGTAATGTTGTAAGATTGTTGATAATTTCGAAACACTTTTGGAGGTATTTGTCGGAGATAGTAAAGACAGTTTTCATGAAAATTGCATGCTTGACAACAAAGGTTATTATAAATATATCAATCACTCTTTAAAATGGTGTAACTACATTTGGCATGAACCAGAGTGTATTTGAGATTTTTGTTTGTTTGTTGTCACGTACAAAGCTACACAATTGGTTATCTGTACTTCGTTCATCGCGAGTATAGAAACTCGTTTTTCATTATAAGACTCAAGTGCTTAAGTGCCTTAAGGCACTGAAATGATTTTTCCATGTGTGTAAGATGTTCTTTAGTTTAGAGTAATAGATGAACTAAAAAGGGATTTCTGTATGATATTTTTTTTCCTCTAGGTGGTTATGTCTGGATATTTTTCTGAGTGATTGTAATGTTTTCATTGTTTCTCCCAATGTGAAATATCTGTTTCAGATCACATTTTAATATTTTTATAATGGCGTCTTTTCTGGCTATCTTTTTTTTTTTTCTGTGCTATCGTAAAGAACAATAACTGTAAGAGCGATCTACATCAGTAGATATGTAAATGACAGAGTTACCGTCTTAGAAAGTCACGACACGTTTCTCAGTGCTTGCGTACTTGAACAGTAAAAGTAAAAATTCACTGTTGAACACCAACAAAAACATAAACTCTCATTTATGGACATTGACTTATAGCATATAGCCACTTCTAATGTGAAGTATACCAAAAACAAAACAAAATATTTACTAGCCTGTATATATTATAAACTCTCATTTGTAAACATTGACTTAGAGCAAATAGCCACTTCTAATGTGAAGTATACTAAAAACAAAACAAAAAATTACTGACTTGTATTTTAACTTCAAAGTTTTATACCAAAGTTTCTAAACGAATCTTGCTTAAGTTTCGTACGCGTAAACTATTTAGTACTTACAAAATGTTTTCATGTTGAAAATAAAAATCCTACTGATGTTATTGAGTGATCATTTAGTAGTTGTCTGAGTCAGCGAAATTGCAATAAATCATCCACATACGAAGTTTCTAATTTTCTGTTGTCATTACCTTGTCAAACATGGATTGATATGTTTTGGTTATTAAAAATCATTCAAAAATGTTCCTTTAGGGTATATTCTCAAATACAGTCGAGATATGTTTTCAACCTAACACTTGTCTACATTTTTATACTGTATTTAAAGACCGTATTCAGCATTCAAGTAACCAAATGTAGTTTATAAATTTACTTGTCCTTGCTTTCAGCTAGACTGGATCAGGTCCTGTAAAAAAAAAATTATTGATTCGTATGAAAGAACATTGCAAATTTGAGATCCAGTATTAGACCATTGTTTAACATGCTGCAAATGAGTATTAATATCTTAGCAACAGAAAATGATAAGCAATACCTTGGTAAAAGGAAAGTTTCTCGTATACAAATTGAGACCTGAGATAAGTCAAGTTAACTCAGTATCTGAATTACTTTTAAGATATATTCGTGATTCTGTATTTTGTACTGTATTTATAGCGGATATTTATTTTCAGTGCGGGTCATTGTACTGTAACTGGTAATTCGTTTAATGAGGTTCAGTTGTCAGCTTTTGTAGTGAAGTTAGTTGTGTTTTCTTAGAGGTTCTACAGAACGAATCAACACAAGAAGCAAAATTGAAATGTTTCAACATAGCTGCTTAAGCAATGTTTACAGTTCAGTGCGCTTTAGAATAGTTTTTGTTAACACCTGGTTTACAATATCATCTGTGAAGGTGTTATCAAAATGAAGAACCATATTTTCACTCACAGAAGTATCTTTAGCTCGGCTGTTAATAATTGAAATTGAAATAGGTGGTATTTCAATAATAATAATAAAATTTAGCTGTGTCAATGACAATTTGGTGTACGATGTTGTTTGTTATTTTGTTATTAAGCCCAAAGCTACACAAAAGACTATCTGTGCTCTGCCCGCCACGGGTATCAAAACCAGATTCTTGTTGTATGAAGTATACACATATATACCATTGACATAAGATATGCCGTAAACATGTCACTGTGCCACTAGGGGATGGAGCTTGAAGACACGAATGAATTGGTTAAGTTTATAGCAACTTCCATTATCGCGTGTAATGTTTGTGCATGAAGAATAGTTTTTATAGCACTGAGTACAATATGAGGAGACAATTCTTTTAAAATATATTTTATATCTGGGGTTCCAAAAAGTTTGTAGTGGGAAAATATTTTGTTTGTTGGTCAACATAAAATGTTTATGTTTCGTTGAACTTATTTTTTGTAGGAAATATGGAAACATGTTAAACCTGTTTTGACGGTAAATAACACTCTGTAACACAAATTTTGTTCCTGGATAGTATGTGTTATTTCTTAATTGCTTATGTTGTAAAAGTACAGAAAATGGCCACTATTCCCTTCAAACTTTGCTTTTGTGGCTTTGATAATGAAATTTAGAAATTAACCTATTTTCTATGTAAAAACGGGCAAATTTGCACATTTTCATTTACATAAGGTCTAAATGAAACAACATATGAATCAAGATTTACATGTTTAAATGTTTAGAAGTGAGTAGTTTTTCAAGATTTGCTACTGTAATGTAAATCACTTTCACGTATGCGCCCCCAGATATAATCTCGGCATTCGACTTTGTTAGACCAATATCTCTGATCAAGTCATTGAGGTCTCTTTGGTTGGGGTAGTATGGGTTTCTCTTACCAGCTGCACCTCTGATATTGTAATCTGGATCTTCAATGTCTACCTCCTCTTCTAATTTGTTGCTCTCTTCTGAGGATGGCTGCTTTTTCTCTGGCGGAGTGGGTACAGGGAGCTCAGGGCAGTGTGGCACCGGGACGATGGATGATGGAAGATCTGGATACATGATAGTAGATGCATTCTTGCCAGCCTGACGTATGGAAGGGTCCACCATGCAGAAGTAGCAATTGCTTGAGTGGTCAATGGGTTCACACCAAATTTTTGGAATAACGAACTACATGGCTCTCTTTTCCCCTCTGTACCATTCTGCAAAAGAGCAAAATAAAATTGTTATCATAAAGAATAAACTTATTTCATCCACAACTAATGTGTAAGAGGTTCAGTATAAGAGGTTCATGCACAATATTTTATATATGATATTTTTATATACTATTGGAAATTTAAAAAATTAAAAGATATTTAAATTTTAAAAGGTCTAAAATTTTTATAATATGAAATCTTACTATTCAAGCAAGCAAAAATTGTCCATCTCACCTTCTAGAGTTTTTTTGCAGTGCTCGTAGGTAAAACGAGGTGCCCAGGGTTTGTCTTGATCCCCAACAGGCATGTCGAAATATGCCTTGTAGGCTTCATACATTTTAGCAGATGCTGTCACAGAGTACTTTTTCGCTCTTATCTTGATAAATTGGCCACATACATAGCAAAATGCGTCTGGAGAACGCTTGCAGCTTCTTGATGCCATCTCTGATAAAACCTCTATGTGTTCACTTAGGCAGCTAGAACTAAACTGAAGTGGTGAGTGGTTTGCCCCTGTATATATATTACTATGGAAAGTTCTAGAAAATTCTAAAAGGTTTTTGAAAATTCTCGTAAGTTCTGCAACATTCTATAAAATTCTTGTAAGTTCTACAACATTTTAGAATGTTCTTGAAAATTCTTGTAAGTTCGAGAAAATTCCTTATCAGCTACTCAGCACTGAATCTATCTGGAATGTTCTGGAAAATGGGTAAATTTGAAAATTTCATTACCCAGATCACAAAAGCAAAGTTTAAAAAGAAAGGTAGGTCTTTTCCATTTACTTTCGGCATAAGCAATTGGGAAATAACACTTTCTGCCCAGGAACAAGTAAAAGTAAAAATTTTGTTACATAGTGTAATGGAAGTATTTTTGTTACTTTGACTGATTTGGTTTTGGTTTAATAAACACTGCCGTGTCTCCCTGAAATCTGAGAAAAACAAATGGTGTAATTTGGTTAATAATATGTATTTTTTGTTGAAAAAACTAATGGATTAGCATGGCCAGATGGTTAAGGCCCTCTACTCGAGGCCCGGCATGGCCAAGCGCGTTAAGGCGTGCGACTCGTAATCAGAGGGTCGCGGGTTCGCATCCCCGTCGCGCCAAACATGCTTGCCCTTTCAGCCGTGGGGGCGTTATAATGTTTCGGCCAATCCCACTATTCGTTGGTAAAAGAGTAGCCCAAGAGTTGGCGGTGGGTGGTAATGACTAGCTGCTTTCCATCTAGTCTTACACTGCTAAATTAGGGACGGCTAGCACAGATAGCCCTCGAGTAGCTTTGTGCGAAATTCAAAAACAAACAAACAAACCCTCTACTCGAAATCACCATAATACCAAACATCTCCCTCGCCGTTTTAACCGTGAAGACGTTATAACGACACGATCAATCCCACTATTCTTTCGTAATACAGTATTCCAACAGTTGGCTGTGGGTAATCATAACTATTTATCTCCCTCTAGTTTCTCGTTGGTAAATTAGGTAGGGCTAGCGCAAATAGCTCTCGTAGCTTTACAGGATGTCAAAAACAAAACAAAAACATACGCCATCTTTTTCTGTCAAATTAATTTTAATACTGGTGTCCGATGTCAAAGCTATCAAGATAACGATTTTAGGACTGATTTTAAAAACATAACATCACTCGACAATGAATCTTCGTTAGAAGCACATCATTGTAGAAACGAAAATAACTCCTATTTTTTTTCTTTTTATAATCAGGAACATCTCGTGCATGTTTAAAAAAATTGATTCAGTTTATTACACTTTAATTTCCGTTTAAAATAATTTTATTTAAAATATTCACTGTTGCCCTCTGGAGACAACCTCCCAAAGTTACTCTGGTTCGTGTGAAATGTAATTAAGTAACAGTGTGAACCGTCAGGTGAGAAATTTTCTGAAAACTACCGACAACATTTCCGTAAAACACTATCAAAACCACTATCATTGCTCCAAATATATTATTACAACAATGCAACAAGTAGTGTGCTGGGCCAATCAAACGACTCTAATAGAGTATTTCAACAATCTCGGGTCCACGACATTGTCTCACCTCCATGATTACTGACTACGCTTTAAAACAAAGTAACTTTTGATGTTGTATTCCTATTCATAAATACAGATTTTTACAAACATTTGGCGTTACTTTGATAAAGCATACTTTGTGAAACCTTACAACTATAAGACTTAAATGTGTCAATCAAATGAAATCAAGTACCAACATTTCTTTAATTTTTATAAATATTCAAGAAGTATTTTTTAAACGATTTCATTTGTGGGCTGTTGCTTCGAGTTTACCTTTACATTAATCGTGAATTTTTTTGGTTTGCGTTCACACAAAATTGTTTTTTTGAATAAGTATGTATTTTGTATTTTCGAATCATTTATTGAAAATTTTTAGTCTCTTCTATTCGACTAAAAAAAAACGTGTTTGCTAATTGTTTTATTGTTTTTTTCTCTAATGAGACACTAATTTTATGCAACAAAATACCAGTTTTTTTCAGTAATTTATCATTTCTCATCTTGAAGAATACAAGTTATAATTACCAAATTACGCACCTAACTGGCCGGGCATGGCCAGATAGATGGTTATGGCACTCGTCTCGCAATCTGAGAGTCGCGGGTTTGAATCCCCGTCACACCAAACATGCTCGATCTTTCAGCCGTGGGTGTGTTATAATGTGTCGGTCAATCCCACTATACGTTGGTAAAAGAGTAGCCCAAGAGTTTGCGGTAGGTGGTGATGACTATTTGCCTTCCATCTAGTCTTACACTGCTAAATTAGGGATGACTAGCGCAGATAGCCCTCGTGTAGCTTTTCGCGAAAGTTTTCGATAGGCAAACCTATGTAATTAGATTTTCACTTTGAAACAAACAAACCTGAAATTGCAAGCAAAGGAACTTTCAAGATGTTTTTAATAACAAGTGATAAAATATCAATAAAAAGGTAAACTGTATAAAAACATTTAGGTGAGACTTGTCTGTATCCCATGAATCTCATATCAATACAAAAAAAAAAAAAGACGCATTCATTCTGAAACATAATTACATTAAATATAGTAATAACAATGTGTATAAGATACACTCGAGGGATTTCAGCTTCAAATACTGCTTACCCACATAGCATTGATTTTGATTGTGGTATCCCCGCTGGTAATGCATTCTCTCTAATAAAGAGAAGAAAGATATTGTTAAAGGCACATGAAAGTTTTGTGTTGAATTTCGCCCAAAGCTTCTCGAAGGCTATCTGCGCTAATTTAGCAGTGGACTCCTCTTTTACCCATTAATAGTAGGATTGACCGTCACTTTATAACGCCCCCACGGATGAAAGGGCAAGCATGTTTTTGGTGCGACCGGGATTCGAACCCGCGACCCTCGGATTACGAGTCGCACGCCTTAACACGCTTGGACATGCCGGGCTTTATATGAAAGTAATAAAATTACTTCAATCTCATTGTTTCGTAATTTTTGCATTTGTTTTAAAATTCGAGTAATTACGATTTTCTGTTAGCTATATATTCATTATGTGTGCTCGTAATGTTATTTTAACTTGCTCATATTCTGAAAATTTCTAGTTCCTAAGTTACGTTTCAGTGTTTGTTTATTGTGCTTTTATCTTTGTTTGTTTGTAGCTAAGCACAAAACTACACAATGGGCTATCTGTGCTCTGCTCACCACGAGTATAGAAACGCGGTTTTTATAGTTGCGTGCGTGTGTGTGTTTTCTTACAGCAAAGCCACATCAGACTATCTGCTGAATCCACTGAGGGGAATCGAACCCCTGATTTTAGCGTTGCAAATCCGTAGACTTACCGCTGTCCTAACGGGGAACACTAGAGTTGCAAGTCCACAGACATCCCTCTGAACCACTACGGGCTTTCTTATGCTGTTTTTAAATAATTGTTTCTTATGTATTTCCACTCTACTAATATCTTTATTTCACACACCTTTTCCTTAAGTTTATTTTCCCAATTTCCTGCACCTTAGACACCGTCACACCTGACTCAGCGGTAAGCTCAAGGATTTATAACACTACAGTTAGGATTGTTGTTTTGAATTAAGCACAAAGTTACACAATGGGCTATCTATGCCCTGCCCATCAGGGTATCCAAACCCGGTTTTTAGAGTTGTAAGTCCGCAGACATACCGCTGAGCCACTAAGGGGCCTACAATTAGGTCGGAACTGGATCATCACTGCAGATACAACACAGGTAATCCATTACGTTGCTTTAAACCAGGGGTTCTTAACCAGGTGCCTGCACCCTAGGGTGCAGATGATTCCCAGGGTGCGAGGATGCCCATGAATAATTAAAGCAAATCTATATTTTTACATAAGAGTATGCTTTATATTTCTCCAGGGGGTACGAGAAATGATTACTGATTTGAAAGGGGTGCAAACACTGAAAAAAGTTATGAACCGCTGCTTTAAACGAAATCCAAGTTAGCAAACAGTTCTGTATTATTAGGATAGACTGCTATAAATATCGTTGACGTCAGTGAAGATTATTTAAGAAACTACAACGTTTTGCTCTGTTCATTTCTTATTAGCTCACCGCTGAAGAATCCAATGTTGGTTCATTAGATTTCTTCAAATATGTATGATTCATCTATTTCCTTTTCCTTTTCTCCAGTCGCTTAGCTTTTCTGAACATTGTACAGAACTCACAAACATTTCACCACAATATGTCGCCATAATGCATTTGGAATTTCTAAGTGCATGTAGTTTCAATTTTATGTGGTATGAAAGAATCAAATGTATGTATATATATATATTGTTTTGGACAGTGATTTAATATATATATTAATCTTTAACACCGCTTGTACGTTTATGAGGAATCAACTGATTTTTTGAAGTTCTATTTTTTAGCATCAACATGTTGTATTTTACCTTTGTTGATTAACATGTTTCATGCTATAATAAGACTACCGTTGCCTTCGAACAAAGTCGTGTTCTAAAATGTAAGAGAACTTGTATTATTTAATATACGACTCAAAATATTCTTTGAAATCACTCTGGAACCAATAAAGCCACTTACACGAGCAGAACATTTTTATCAATAAACAATGTTTAAAAATAGCAAATGCAACAATGCTTTAAATATCGTGTGATGTAGATAAGCGCAAGTGTCATACATTGATGTCAAATTATTATGTGTTGAGTGTTTCACAAACACCGACCTCTGTTCGGATGGCTGATTCATGAAACCGATAGAAAGAATGTTGTAAAATTCGACGTGTTGACCAGTTTGACCGTGTGGAAGACAACGCACACACTTGTGTAGTTTGTTATGGTTACACCTTAGCATGCACACAGCTGTGTAGTTTGTTATGGTTACACCTTAGCATGCACACAGTTGTGTAGTTTGTTATGGTTACACCTTAGCATGCACACAGTTGTGTAGTTTCTTATGGTTACACCTTAGCATGCACACAGTTGTGTAGTTTGTTATGGTTACACCCTAACATGCACAGAGCTGTGTAGTTTGTTATGGTTACACCCTAAAATGCACACAGTTGTGTAGTTTGTTATGGTTACACCCTAACATGCACACAGCTGTGTAGTTTGTTATGGTTACAGTACAGAAGCTACACAGCTTCATCGTTTGTTATGGTTACGTTATAGAATGTATATAATCATGGGGTTTGTTATGCTTACACTATAGAAAGCACGCACTCATGTGGTTTATTATGGTTAAACTACACAACATATACGGTCGTGTTTTTTACACTACGTATCATATGCAGTCTCGAGGTTTGTTATTGTTACACTACATAGCGCATACAGCCTTGTGGTTTGTTATCGTTACACTGCAGAAGGTACACAGTCTAAAGGTTTGTTATGGCTACACTAAATAACGTATACAACCTCGTATTGCTATATAGACACTACAGAAGGCACACAATCATGTGTATTGTTATGGTTAAACTACATTGTATCTATATCTATAAAAGCAATCGTTCAAAATCATATTCATGCAGGTTTGAACAAATCACTGTAATATATATGTTGGCTTTCACATGGTCAACATAGTCTCTTCCCTGAGTTTCACAACACCTTGTCCATCAGTTTGCTGAAGGTAGTCTCCTAAATGGAGGTGACTTTTGAAACACGTGATGCGTTAATGGTATAAGATACATAACGCACAGTTTATGTTACATATTAACGCATTTGCCATTTTGAAGTATTTCAGGTTATAGAATTACAGGTTTTCTAGCATCTGTACCAACTCCAAATTACTAAATAACTCCTTTTGAACTCCGCCTTATATAATACTAGCTTATAGAATTCTTCAATTTGGCAGCAAATGGCACGAGTGATTTATCGTTCCACTTGAACTATGTATTTCATTTAATTTAAGAGGTAAATCGATTATTTGTGTAAAATATTTGAAATATTTTATGAGATTATGAAGTACATGATTTGGTCATGACAGCCTTACGATGGAGCTTTACGCAATAGAATCTACATGCAACCAAGAGGTTACTACATGGTATAGTAAGAATGTATTGGGTTGAGGAATAATTCGTGAGCGTTTTTTCAAGCTAAAAAAATATATTCATAAATGCAACGCTTTCGCAAAATATTTCATATCATTTGGTAGATAATTTTTTGCTCTAATAGATGGTGTGTTTGATTTTCATATGTCTTTAATTTTTGCTTTCATTTTCAGCTCATTAAATGGAATGTCAAGTGGACAAAATCGAGTATTTTCGACACCATCTGCTTTTCGCATTTAATTTCTTGCAATTTCGTTTAAAACAATGCATACTATATACCTAGGTATTACATGAAATAAAGTATCATAATAAATGTTTTGGGTGTAATGTGTTCATGCATTGAAGTATTGTATAGTCTTGCATGTAATGCTTGAATGAAATTATTTAAAAACGCTCACGAATTATTCCTCAACCTAATAAATATTTTCAATATGACACATCTACCCTTTGTGACATCTTACAAAACTTCATCAAAATTATCTTAGTTTTAGTGCCATACGAGCATTGTGCACATAACTGAACGTATGCATAGATAGATTGTGCACAGCAACTTCCGAAATTTATATTCTAGTCTTTGTTACTTCCTTGAAGACGCTTCTTACATCACCAGTCGCGTTGTTCCGGTGAAAGGATCACTAAATGTTGACTAGTAACAAGCGTATTGGAAGGAAAACCAGGCCAGCTCAAAACAAATATTTTAATACGTATTACACATATGTCTGACTTGGCAAGGCCAGGTGGTTAAGGCGCTCGACTAGTAATCTCGGGTTGGAATCCCCGTCGCACCAAACATGCTCACCCTTACAGCCATGGGGACGTTATAATGTGACGGTTAATCCCACTATTCGTTGGTAAAAGAGTAGCCCAACAGTTAACGATGGGTGGTTATGACTAGTTACAATCCCTCTAGTCTTACGCTGCTAAATTAGGGATACTAACGCAGATAGCCTTCGTAGCTTTGCACGAAATTCAAAAAGAAACAAACACATTTTTCTCCGCTGTAAATGGATACAGACTTCTTAGATCACGATTAAGCAGAACAAACACGTATAAGTTAATTGGAACAGTGCAGGTGGATTTTAAATAAATAGCGAATCATGTTGCCATGATTTCTTCCATTACCTTCACCGACATTTCTCATAAAAATAAGCATTAGCTTCGAGGTCATGCTGCAAAGTTGACAGCGTTTTACAACCTAAAATGTTTCTTCGTTAGTTTGTTAATGGTAGTAAAGAATACACCTAGTTTTACTGTATGAGTTTTTTCTAAGCCGAAGATAATGGCGAATATTTTGCTATGATTTCATTATCTTCAACCATATTTCTCATGAAAATGGGTTTTACTTTCGCAGTCATGCTGGACATTTGATAGCTTCTGACAATATAGTATTTTTCTTTGTTAGTCTATTAATGGTGCCCTCCAGTGGCACAATGGCATGTCTGCGGACTCACACCGCTAGAAACTGGGTTTTGATACCCATGGTTGGCAGAGCACAGATAGCCTGTTGTGTAGCTTTGTGCTTTATCCTAAACAATTAATCAACTTGTTAATGGTAGTAAGGAATACTCCTAGCTTCATTGCATGAAGTATTTTTAGGCCGAAGATAATGGCGAATCGTGTTACTGTGACCATTACCTTCAACCGTATTTCTCATAAAAATAAGTGTTAGCTTCGAGATCATGTTGGAAACTCGTCAGCTTTTGACAACCTAAAAATCTTTCTTCATTAATTTGTTAACGGTAGCAAAGAATACGCCCAGCTTCATTACGTGAGCATTTTCTATTTTTTCTTTTAGATTTAAGATTCTTTTTTGTAACTAAAAACTCCATTTTGCGAATGATGGTTGTTCCCAGTTGCCATGGTTTCGAAACGCTCAACTGTGCGACTTTTTTCCTTTTCTTCCTTGGAAAACATTTTAGGCTTCTATCTTATAATTTTTTTAAGAATCTCACTGCACTCATAAACGTGTTGGGAGAGATCTGTGACACATTTCTCAAACGAAATTAAATTGCGATAACACTGCAAAGTCAATTGGCCAGGAATTCACCATATATGGCGCTATAACTCGTACATCTGATAGCAAATCATTTTTGCTAATTTTCTAGAAAGTTCTTCACGGTGATTCAAATCGTAAATATTTTACTTTTTTTCATTTTTACCTACAGTCATATGAAAAAGTTAGGACACCCTATGAAAGGCTGTGTATTTTTGTAACATTTTTGGATATATAAATATTTAATCTCAATTTTAACAATACTGAGAGATTATAGAAATATAACTAAACAATGAAACCTGATAAAAAGACTTTTCAAGATCTTCTGTAAATGTAATTTTACAAAAACTCAGACACAGGTGTATCACACCAGGTGCACATGCTTAGAAGATCGTTACTCAGCATTTTGAATGAGGTTTGCCCTATTTAAACCTCAGACATTTAGTTTGGTGTGCTCCTGACTGTTGAAGTGAGAGTGAGCACCATGGTGAGAGTAAAAGAGCTGTCTAAGGCCTTCAAAAAGAAAATTGTAGCAGCTTATGAGTCTGGTAAGGGATTTAAAAAAGATCCCAAAAGATTTTGAAATCAGCCATTCCACTGTCCGGCAAATAGTCAACAAGTGGAGAATTTTCAAAACAACTGCCAACATGCCCAGATCTGGTCGTCCAAGCAAGTTCACACCGAGAGCAGACCGCAAGATGCTATAAAAGGTCTCCAAACACCCTAACACGGGACCTACAGCAGGCTCTGGCTACTGTTGATGTGAAAGTGCATGCCTCTACAATCAGAAAGAGACTGCACAAGTTTAACTTGCATGGGAGGTGTGCAAGGAGGAAACCTTTGCTCTCTAAGAAAAACATCAAGGCCAGACTGAAGGTTGCCAGAGAGAATGTAAACAAAGACCAGAACTTCTGGAATAATGTTCTTTAGACAGATGAGTGCAAAATGGAATTATTTGGACACCAGAACAGAGGACATGTTTGGCGTAAACCAAATACAGCATTCCAGGAAAAGAACCTCATACCAACTGTGAAGCATGGAGGTGAAAGTGTCATGGTTTAGGGCTGCTTTGCTGCAGCAGGACCTGGACAGCTCACAATCATAGAATCCACCATAAATTCTATTGTGTATCACAGGGTGCTCGAGGATCATGCAAGATCATCTGTATGAAAATTAAAGATGAAGCAGAACTGGACCCTGCAACACGACAATGACCCAAAACATACCAGTAAATCCACCAAGAACTAGCTGAAAACTAAGAAATAGAGATTCCTGGAATTGCCGATCCAAAGCTTATGTTTTACTCCCATTGAAATGCTGTGGGGTGACTTGAAACGGACTGTACATGCAAGAAACCCCTCAAACATCTCACAGCTGAAAGAATTCTGCATTGAGAAGTGGGGCAAACTTTCTTCAGACCGATGTCAGAGACTGGTAGATGGCTAAAAAAAGCGTCTCACTGCAGTTATTTCAGCGAAAGGGGGTAACACTAGCTATTAGGGGGTAGGGTGTCCTAACTTTTTCCTCAGTTAGAATATGCATTTGTGTATAATTACATTTACAGAAGATCTTGAAAAGTCTTTTCTTTAGTTTTAATTGTTTAATTGTATTTCTATAATTTTTCAGTATTGTTGAAATTGAGATTAAATATCTATATATCTAAAAATGTTATAAAAATATACAGGCTTTCATAGGGTGTCCTAACTTTTTCACATGAGTGTTCATACTTAAAACGTGTTTTAATGTTTGTGTACAGTGTAACTGCCGATGTGTTAATTACGGCGAACTGCAGAAGTCAAATAAGTAGTTAGCATGTAATTTACAATATTCTAAGTCAGTTCATCTTGCCTGGCGTTATTGGGTTTACGGTCGAAAATATTTCAGAAGCGATAACTTCTAGCTCGGGAGGCTCAGCAGATAGCCTGCTTTGCTATAAGAAAAAAACAGACACGCACACAAACTTCACTCTATATGAGATTATTTAATTACGGTAACAGAGATTATGATATCATGTATTGTTTTGTTCAGTAACGTGGAATTTTTTAAATGTGTTCAGGTGCCAGGCATCTTATACTGATCTTTAAAATAATAGTGCCCTAATTGAAAAAAATTAACTTTAAAATAGTTGCGAACAGTTGTGGGACTCGACCTTATGTGGCTGTTAGTCGTTAGTTTGATATAATATATGTTTGTGTTTTGTTTAGATTTAAGCACAAAGCTACACGCTGGACTTTCTGTGCTCTGCCCACCACTGCTACTGAAACCCAGTTTTTAGCGGTGTGAGTCCGCGGGCATATCGTTGTGCCACTGGGGACTATAACATTTTTTAAAAATATGTGTGACATATGCAAAGAAATATTTTTCACATCATTAAATTTTTCACCTTCATTAGAGGTATTCAGCAGAAGTATTCGTTTTCAATTTATGTAAATATGATCCCATTACTTTTGGTCCGGCGTGACCAGGTGGTTAAAGCACTCGACTCGTAATTTGAGGGTCGTGAATCCGAATCTCCGTCACATCAGACATGCTCTTTCAGCTGTGTGGGTGTTATGATGTTACGGTCAATCCCACTGTTCGTTGGTAAAAGAGTAGCCCAAGAGTTGGCGGTGGGTGGTGATGACTAGCTGCCTTGCCTCTGGTCTTACACTGCTGTATAAGGGACGGCTATGGCAGATAGCTCTCGAGTAGCTTTGCGCGAAATTCAAAACAAGCCAAACCCATTACCTTCAACCACACTACTTAAAAAAAAAAGGTGTTAGTTTCAAGGTCATGCTGGAAACTTGTCAGCTTTCGAAAACCTAATAATACTTCGTTACTTTGTTAATGGTAGCAAAAAATACACCCAGCTTCATTGCATCAGTTTTTGTTGTTGTTGTTTTTGAGCCGAAGGTTTTCGTTTGTAACTAGAAACTCCATTTTGTGAATGACGGCTGTTCCAAGATGCCATACTGTAGAATAAATTGTTAGCTTATGGAGATAATAAACACACACAGTCATACGCTGGAGTCCTACCCAGGTTATTGATCTTGTATACCTTTAGGGTTGTGCACTCGAGGAGTCTCTTGCAAAGAGCTTCGAGAAATGTTTTGTTCGTGAATCGATTACCCAATGAGTAATGATGACGATTTCCACCTCGAGAATCGAAAGGTAATGTTTAGTTTCTGAAAAAAAAACACATGTCGAAAGTGTCTACACTATTAAAAATTTAACGCCAATTTACCATTCTCTGTGTAGCAACCGATAGTGATTGAAAGTTTTCATTTTGTCTGTTGACATTTTGGCAATTTTTTCGGACTTCTATTTTCGTTTGTCTGTAGATATTAAACATTTAGCTCTTGAAGGAACTTGTTTCTCACGTAAACGGTTTTGTCGATAAGGTCCTGTTGAATTAAATGCTCAGTTTTCACAGTAATCTGGTGAAGTTCTTATCAACAGAAGTGTATCTATGGATATTCTTCAAACTCCTACAGTTTTCGAAACTGATTAACGTGGCATTATATATCATTTTAGTTTGTAAATGGTGTTATTTTTAAACTCTTAGTTTGTATGTATCAAGAATACTTTGACCTCTTGAATAAAATAGTTAACGAAATATTCGTCAAAATGGAAACCATAAGTTGTGTTTTCTCATAGCAAAGCCACATCGGGCTATCTGCTGAGCACACCGAGTGGAATCGAACCCCTGATTTTAGCGTTGTAAATCCGAAGACATACCGCTGTAATATCGGGGTCGAAACAATAAGAGCATAAGTCGTTAGGTTTTGCCATAAACCTCTAGCATCAAAATCGTTGTTCCAAGAGATGTTATTTGGTTTTCAAATTACTTTCAAATATAATATTTTAACGTGTGACCTACCACACACTATCATTTTGTTGGATCATTTCATAGGCGTGGGGACCAGTTAGTAGGGAAGAATGCTAAAAGGAAACCATTACGTGAAACTCCTGCTGTTTACTGCATTTAGTTAAGAAAAATGTAACGATATATTGAAGTAGATTTATAGAGGGTTTACTCTTTCACGTGGACAATAAGCAAGCCATGCCAAAAGGGTCTTATTCCCCTCTTCCACTTGCTTCTCAATTTCATACACATTATATTATATAGTCTGTGATAATTGAAAAACCAAATACAATGCTTAAGCTACCTTTAAAATGTTCAGAAATCGTAAACTACACGATAATGTTGCAAATTAACTAATTACTGAAAGACCCTCAGGGCTTAAGTTTAAGACTTAGCGTTTGAAAAAATATTATCGTTGATTTTCTAAACGGACGCTTACAAAATTCAATTATACGACGATGGTCGATGTGTTTCTAAATCTTGAAACAATATCTGAATGCCTGATGTTAAAATGATCTTATGACAAACCACGCACTTACATATCGCATTAACAACGCCTTATTAGAGGTGTTGGACGACGGTTGTAGGTGTATTGAGTCTTGTATTATTTAGTCTCATGTGTTTATGAGTAAATAATTATATTGTTCTTTTGTTATTGTTTTCATAAAGTGTTTCTTTATGGTTGAGAGAAAAGGTACAGAACAATCTCTTTCTACTTTTCACACATCAAAGATCGAACTACGGATGTAACATCATAAAATCTCAAACTTGCCATTGAGCCATCAGGAGACATTGTGCTATGAGCACTTGTTTTGTTTTAGTGCAAATCAACGGGAATCAAACCGACATTGTAACATTGTAAGTTCGTAAATTTCACGTTCACTCACTGAGAGATGTGTTATGAACAATATTATCCAGTATGTGAAAGTACTGGACCTGAAGCTATCTGTGCTATGAAGAATACTATTAAATATATGGAAGTACTGGACCTGAAACTAGTTGTGCTATGAAGAATACTATTAAATATATGGAAATACTGGATCTGAAGCTATTTGTACTATGAAGAATACTATTAAATATATGGAAGTACTGGACCTGAAACCCGTTGTGCTATGAAGAATACTATTAAATATATGGAAATACTGGATCTGAAGCTATTTGTGCTATGAAGAATACTATTAAATATATGGAAGTACTGGACCTGAAACCAGTTGTGCTATGAAGAATACTATTAAATATATGGAAATACTGGATCTGAAGATATTTGTGCTATGAAGAATACTATTAAATATATGGAAGTACTGGATCTGAAGCTATTTGTGCTATGAAGAATACTATTAAATATATGGAAATACTGGACCTGAAGATATTTTTTTTATGAAGAATACTATTAAATATATGGAAGTATTGGATCTGAAGCTATTTGTGCTATGAAGAATACTATTAAATATATGGAAATACTGGACCTGAAACCCGTTTTTTTATGAAGAATACTATTAAATATATGGAAATACTGGATCTGAAACCCGTTGTGCTATGAAGAATACTATTAAATATATGGAAGTACTGGATCTGAAACCATTTGTGCTATGAAGAATACTATTAAATATATGGAAATACTGGACCTGAAACCAGTTGTGCTATGAAGAATACTATTAAATATATGGAAATACTGGATCTGAAACCATTTGTGCTATGAAGAATACTATTAAATATATGAAAATACTGGATCTGAAGATATTTGTGCTATGAAGAATACTATTAAATATATGGAAGTACTGGATCTGAAGCTATTTGTGCTATGAAGAATACTATTAAATATATGGAAATACTGGACCTGAAGCTATTTTTTATGAAGAATACTATTAAATATATGGAAGTATTGGACCTGAAGCTATTTGTGCTATGAAGAATACTATTAAATATATGGAAATACTGGACCTGAAGCTATTTTTTATGAAGAATACTATTAAATATATGGAAGTACTGGACCTGAAACTAGTTGTGCTATGAAGAATACTATTAAATATATGGAAGTACTGGACCTAAAACTAGTTGTGCTATGAAGAATACTATTAAATATATGGAAGTACTGGAACTGAAACTAGTTGTGCTATGAAGAATACTATTAAATATATGGAAATACTGGAACTGAAAGCTGTTTAAATCATCTTTTATTGTAAATATTATAACGTTACGGATTTACTTACAACTTCGCACCTTTAACACAAAATATAACACAAGATGGTGGTACCTTATAAGTGACGTGAAGTAAATTATCCATTGAAACAGACGTGTTTGAGCTACAATCATCAAATGATCCCTGATTTTTTTTTACTAAATCTATATGTGTAACACTCGTTCCATCTCATGTTTGGACTTTATGGTTTACCACTTTTAAACCTACACTGGGACTTAGTCGAAAAATATTTATTTCCAATGCTTCGTTCATATATTAATGTGGGAGATAATTTCGTGCTCCATGCATTATTATCGATTCCTACCAATAACATCCGTCAAGATAATGGTAAATATATAGTACTTTCATTTTTAATGGAACCTTATACTTCCAGGTCAGAGACCCCTAGGGTCTAATGTTGAAATAACTGGTCAGAGAAAAAGCAGCTAGACAGCATACTGTCATAGTGGCGTTTCCCGTCTTGGAACCAAATTAATGGATTGACACCCACTCTTATAACGCACGTAGCAAGTTCACTGGCGTCACGCCACGGATCTGGGACTCTCTAACGGCAATTGGGCACGTTAATCATTAAGTCACACATAGCTTCAACGGGCAAGAAGTTTGAGAGTGGTGTAACTATCCTTTGTTCTTTTCATGGACTTGTGACATTTTTATTTTCAAGACAACGGTAGTAAATTGGTGACTTGATAAATTAGGTGCAACATAAGAAATGCAGAAATAATAATATAATACAATTACATAGGTATAAATCCAAAAGTTTTGTTGCAGGTGTTGAGAAAGTATCCAAGTATTTAAGACGTTCTTCTTATTATCTTGACATTCTTAAAAACCTGGAAGTGGATTGCTCACCAATGATGTCCGCATAGTTCACAATGCTCACTAATGATGTCCACACCGAACAAAATAATGACTAGTAATGCCCAAACAGAGCAAAATGTCCACTATTGATATCCACAGAAGTATAATACTCATTAATAATGACTATACAGAATTCAATTCTCACAAAAGATGCCCATACAAAATACATTGTTCACTAATGATAGCCATACAGAGAACAACAATGACTAATAATACCTAAACAGAGCAAAATGCTCATCAGTGATGTCTACATAGAGCTCACTCATGATCTCATGATGAGCACATAGAGCACAATGCTCACTCATGATGTGCACATAGAACACAATACACACTCGTGCTGCACACATAGAGTACAATGCTCACTCATGATGTGCACATAGAACACAATACACACTCGTGCTGCACACATAGAGTACAATGCTCACTCGTGATGTGCACATAGAGCACAATACACATTCATGGTGTCCACATAGAGCACAGTACTCTCTCATGATGCCTACATATAGTACAATGCTCACTCATGATGTCTACATAGAGTACAATGCTCACTCATGATGTCTACATATAGTACAATGCTCACTCATGATGTCTACATAGAGTACAATGCTCACTCATGATGTCTACATAGAGTACAATGCTCACTCATGATGTCTACATAGAGTACAATGCTCACTCATGATGTCTACATAGAGTACAATGCTCACTCATGATGTCTACATAGAGTACAATGCTCACTCATGATGTCTACATAGAGCACAATGCTCTCTCATGATGCCCATATAGAGCACAATGCTCACTCATGATGAGCACATAGAGTACAATGCTCACTCGTGATGTGCACATAGAGCACAATACACATTCACGGTGTCCACATAGAGCACAGTACTCTCTCATGATGCCTACATATAGTACAATGCTCACTCATGATGTCTACATAGAGTACAATGCTCACTCATGATGTCTACATAGAGTACAATGCTCACTCATGATGTCTACATAGAGTATAATGATTACTAATGATGTTCACATCGCACACATTAACACCATTAACATGAAGTGCCTGTTGAAAATTTTGGAATAATATTTAGCTAGAGCATTAACGCTAGTACTTAAAAGGTTTTAACTATATCATGACTGTAGAACCATTCCTAAAGTCAATAATGAGTTATTGTTTTTCTAACACAGCGGACATAGATCTCTTTACATAAGATTATCAATGGAAGTTGTAGTTGCTATCGAAACAACATTAAGTTTAGTTAATTTGTACAACGTTCTTGATAAGAAAGACTCAAAGCAATATTGTTACTGTTCGTACAATTAAATACATAAATGAAAAGTAGGTAAATACTTTCAAGTGAATTCGTTAACTTACATTCACCAGTAAGAAGCTCTTGACCATTTCTAGCAATGATTATAGGCCCAAAGAACTTCAGATAAAGAGTCATTGTTTTAGTAGCCCTTATCCACAAGAAAAACATAAAACATTGAAGTGTAACTTACTTCAATCGTATGGTAATTTTTAAATATCTTTAATTTACCAAATCCACTATCTGATAGGAAAGTAAAAACTGCTTTTCATTTAAGAGCATCTAAGCTTGAGAAATATTTCCATTCTTATATGTATTATAATTAGTTTTATAATTAATGTTCAAAACCATCAGTACCTGGGAAACTGACGTAATTACATTATTTTATAGACAACAAAACACGACTGTATATTTCACAAATATTTCAACCCTTACATTTTATAAGTAATAAATTACAACATTATTACACCAATTTCAAGCTCTATATCTTTTAAGATATAATATAAATTCCTTCAGTGGTTCAACGGTAAGTCTAAAGACTTCTAACGCTAGAAAACGGGGTTCGATACTCTTAGTAGGCACAGAACAGATATCCCAATGGGTATCTTTGTGCTTAACTACAAACATAACCGTATCATACCCGTTTAGTTACGATGTGTGTTTTGTTGACTAATATTTATAACCTACTGTTACGATTTATCTCACTGGAAGGTGAAAACATTACAAATGTTAATTTAACTGAGGAACTGCATATCTTTGAACCTTTTCAGGCTTAAAAATAATAAAGGTCGTCATGTTTATACCTAAAATGTGCATCCATTGTCAGAGATGTTTAAAACCCTATCATGACGACCTGATTCACAGTGACTTAACATAACTGCAAAAATTCCAGTATCTTACAATCCATACAATGTGTATGGACTGTTTGTTTGTAATTTCACGAAAAGCTACACGAGGGCAATCTGTGCTAGCCGTCCCTAATTTAGCAGTGTGGGACTAGAGGGAAGGCAGCTAATCATCACTACCCAACGCCAACTCTTTTACCAATGGCTGAAAGGGCGAGCATGTTTGGTTCGACTGGGAGTGTATGGACTGAAGTTCATACAAATAAAGTGAACTATTCAGTTTAATTTCTCATTTTTTTTAAGACCGTTCGAATTAGAATTTCTGTCTGTAATAATAGAAAGCTTTCGTACACCAATCATAAAGAACAATATACTTTTTCCCTCAAAGCGTTAAAATGGTCTATTTTTTAAATCACTTTCAAATGAATCTGTCAAGTGCGTAAAATGTTTTAAAACGTTAATTTGTAATCGTTCGAAATTTTCAAACAAACAGACCAAAAGGAAATCGCTTGAGAGGTTTCAGAACTATGGCTTCCATCAACTTAATCCGATTTTGACTACATCAAAAAAAATGTTCTACTGAAGTGGAATAGTTACTTATCTGTCGTTTCCATTGCTTTATCAAAGTATGCGCTCAGTTATGAATAAAAAGAGACATTCGAACCGTTCAAGTACGTTTTCTGGTTTAGCTGTGTCTGTGTGATTCAGTTCTGGCTTAACTTTCCTGATCAATGGGTGTTGTTTAATACGGAGATGGTAGTTTTCTTTCTATGCTATTCAATGTGTGTTTGTTGTTGGTTGTTATATTTTTCTCATATCCGTTCGCTGCATAGGACATGATGCTGGTGTTATCCGATAGGGGAAGGTAAACACTTCCAGTATTATGTCCCACATACATACAATTGCACACAACACACACACACACACACACAGACATATACGTCGTACATCGATTGTATGTAAGTAACCAATTCCATTTGCATTCCTTAACTAACCAAGCCTGATTTAATACAATAAGAGTAGACGTTGGCTTTTCAAAACATGAAGATAAAACCAGTTGAAACGATCATCCTACTCTTGTAGTTATGTTTCATCACAGTTAATGTTCTGAAAATATATCACGTTAGATATTGTTGCATAGCCATTGTAATCATATTTAGTAATTGCGCCTAGACTGTGAGTATATGTACTTGAACGTTCAAAGATTTCAAGTCGCCATTTGAAACAGCTTAAAACTGAATACTGGCCTTCCCTTTTAACTCTTGAGATCCTGTTTTAGAATAACATAAAATGTACCTCGTGATATCCACACAGAGTAAAGTACTCCCTAGTGATTTTAACATAGAACACAGTTATTACCATTCATGTCCACAAAGAGCATGATACCCCTAATGATGTTCACATAGATTACAGTAACCAGTAGTAATGTCTACACAGAGTACAATTATTACTATTGAGGGCCATACCTAATACAATGCTCAAACAGAATACAATAACACAGGCCTGCGATTATTTTATTGTCTTGAAATATTTACAGGTTCCAGAGTAATTCTTCTAGGCTGAATCCGAAAATATTATTCATTTTTCTCCATCACGAACAGATTTTTCATAAAACTTCATATCTATTTTTACATAAGTGAATAATTTTCATTTAAAACGGGGCATAATTATTTGTACTTAAGATGTTGACAACCGCTCGCTACAGATTTCTCTAGACCAACAGCGACGCGAGAGTCTAATCGATCGGCTTAGAAACCAAACGTAACAAACTTAATAATAATAAAAATGTTCATTGTGGTAAACGAAATAATAATTTGATGTAAGTAAGAGTTTTATTGTCTTTTCGATTTGTAAAAAAACAAACAAACAAAACAACCTTACGTGATAAAAAAATCAATATTATTTTCAGATTCTAAGTAGCTAAATTATGTAAAAAAAATTGTATTCAAACCAAAATAACTATTATAAGTTTTCAATTCGCAAAACCATGTAACTGGTAACAATGTCCACATAAAACACAGTTGTTATTATTGACGACCACATAAGAGTACAGAGTTGACTAATGATGTTCACAGAGAACGCAATGATCTTTAAAGATGATCACACAGAACACAATGATCATTAAAAATGTCCCCAAAGAACGAAATGATCATTAAAGAAGTTCACACAGAACGCAATAATCATTAAAGATGTCCACAGAGAGCACTATGGTACTTAAGCTCACAGATAGCACAATACACTCCAATGATACCAATTGTAATTATATGTACAGAAATAATTGCATCTAGGCTACGAGAAGGCTCAAAGAGTGGGATTGTCTTGATAATTCAGTTTGGAGTTCAATGTCTGAGAAACATTATTTAATATTGTAATATGAAAACATGGCAGCTCAAATTAAGGGAAACAAAACCCAGACCATAGCCATCTATCTATTCATAGTATTTGTTCAGTTAACTGATAATTATAACCTAGTATTATAACTTTCCTTACTGAGACGAATGCTAATTTTAATCGAGAAACAGAACAGCTTCAAACTCTCTTTCGGAATTAAATTATGTTTCACGACAGGAATGGAAGATATCAGATAATGGTTTGAAAATAAAAGTGTGTACATAAATTTATTAAAAGAGACTGGATGTTATGATAAAAAAAAATGCTTTAAATGTAACTCATAAAGAGAAGTTAATGCCTATTGAGTTATGTTTTGTGTTTGTTTGTTTTGGAATTTCGCACAAAGCTACTCGAGACCTATCTGTTCTAGCCGTCCCTAATTTAGCAGTGTAAGACTAGAGGGAAGGCAGCTAGTCATCACCACCCACCGCCAACTCTTGGGCTACTCTTTTACCAACGAATAGTGGGATTGACCGTCACATTATAACGCCCCCACGGCTGAAAGGGCGAGCATGTTTGGCGCGATGGGGATGCGAACCCGCGACCCTCAGATTACGAGTCGCACGCCTTAACACGCTTGGCCATGCCAGGCCTACTGAGTTATGTGTTCAAAGTACTCATTGTATAAATAAATATTATAAAATCATATTAGCCACATATGGTAAAGAAACATGCTAAACATACAGAAACGATCAGGTTAAACGTGTATTGTGTGACAATATTGTTGTTGCGTAGCAACTAGAAGCATGGTCGTATGTACGTTTTCCGTACAAGAAACGAAATAAACGTTGTATAGAAGCTGAACTGTGGATTTGAGAAATATTACAATTTGAGCTTAAACTAATTTCAAAACCTAATTTAGCATATAAATTATTATTCATTTTCATCATTTTTGGTTAATTTTGTTACAAGTACTGTGGTGCACTTTTGATAATGTGTGTTGACCTCATAATTATTCTAACAATAACCTGCAGTTGCTTGATCATTAAGGCATTAATCGTCTGCGGGTAGACATTGTGAAAAGAGCATGTTCAGAAAGTTTAGCACACAGCGTGAAAAGGTAAGATTTAATATAGCTACCTGGGTCCATAAGCTATATATGTTTGATAAATTATTTTATTCAATATAGCTCTCCTGTTCGATAAAACTTCACAACTGATGCTTGTGATACTTGCAATTTACGACAATTTTAAAACAGTTTGAGATGGGATATTATATAAGATTATGCGATCAAGGGATATTCAAATGTAAGTGTTTCTCATTTGATACACCTTGTAATAATCAAGATACGGAGGATCAAGTTTACAGTGATGAAGAAGCTAACTTAGGATCAAATTTACAGTTATGAAGAATTAAGAAGCTAACTTAGGGTCAAATTTACAGTTATGAAGGATGAAGAAGCTAATTTAGGGTCAAATTTACAGTTATGAAGGATTAAGAAGCTAACTTAGGGTCAAATTTACAGGGATGAAGGATTAAGAAGATAACGTAGGGTCAAATTTACAGTTATGAAGGATTAAGAATCTAATTTATGGTCAGGTTTACAGGGATGAAGGATTAAGAATATAACGTAGGGTCAAATTTACAGTTATGAAGAATTAAGAAGCTAATTTAGGGTCAAATTTACAGTTATGAAGGATTAAGAAGCTAACTTAGAGTCACTTTTTCAGGGGATGAAGGATGAAGTTAATTTAGGGTCAGGTTTACAGGGATGAAGGATTACAAAGCTAACTTAGGGTCAAATTTACAGTGATGAAGGATGAAGAAGCTAACTTAGGGTCAAATTTACAGTTATGAAGAATTAAGAAGATAACTTAGGGTCAAATTTACAGTGATGAAGGATTAAGAATATAACGTAGGGTCAAATTTACAGTTATGAAGAATTAAGAAGCTAATTTAGGGTCAAATTTACAGTTATGGAGGATTAAGATGCTAACTTAAAGTCACTTTTTCAGGGGATGAAGGATGAAGTTAATTTAGGGTCAGGTTTACAGGGATGAAGGATTACAAAGCTAACTTAGGGTCAAATTTACAGTTATGAAGGATTAAGAATCTAATTTATGGTCAGGTTTACAGGGATGAAGGATTAAGAATATAACGTAGGGTCAAATTTACAGTTATGAAGAATTAAGAAGCTAATTTAGGGTCAAATTTACAGTTATGAAGGATTAAGAAGCTAACTTAGGGTCAAATTTCAGGGATGAAGATGTTAATTTAGGGTGTTTACAGGATGAAGGATTACAAAGCTAACTTAGGGTCAAATTTACAGTGATGAAGGATGAAGAAGCTAACTTAGGGTCAAATTTACAGTTATGAAGAATTAAGAAGCTAACTTAGGGTCAAATTTACAGTTATGAAGAATTAAGAAGCTAATTTAGGGTCAAATTTACAGTTATGAAGGATTAAGAATAACTAAGTTGAAGGATGAAGTTAATTTAGGGTCAGGTTTACAGGGATGAAGGATTAAGAATATAACTTAGGGTCAAATTTACAGTTATGAAGAATGAAGAAGCTAACTTAGGGTCAAATTTACAGTTATGAAGGATTAAGAAGCTAACTTAGGGTCAAATTTTCAGTGATGAAGGATGAAGCTAATTTAGGGTCAAATTTACAGGGATGAAGGATTACAAAGCTAACTTAGGGTCAAATTTACAGTGATGAAGGATGAAGAAGCTAACTTAGGGTCAAATTTACAGTTATGAAGAATTAAGAAGCTAATTTAGGGTCAAATTTACAGTTATGAAGAATTAAGAAGCTAATTTATGGTCAGGTTTACAGGGATGAAGGATTAAGAATATAACGTAGGGTCCAATTTACAGTTATGAAGGATTAAGAAGCTAACTTAGAGTCAAATTTACAGTTATGAAGAATTAAGAAGCTAATTTAGGGTCAAATTTACAGTTATGAAGAATTAAGAAGCTAACTTAGAGTCACTTTTTCAGGGGATGAAGGATGAAGTTAATTTAGGGTCAGGTTTACAGGGATGAAGGATTACAAAGCTAACTTAGGGTCAAATTTACAGTGATGAAGGATGAAGAAGCTAACTTAGGGTCAAATTTACAGTTATGAAGAATTAAGAAGCTAATTTAGGGTCAAATTTACAGTGATGAAGGATGAAGAAGCTAACTTAGGGTCAAATTTACAGTTATGAAGAAATGAAGCTAATTTAGGGTCAAATTTACAGGGATGAAGGATGACAAAGCTAACTTAGGGTCAAATTTACAGGGATGAAGGAATTAAGAAGATAATTTAGGGTCAAATGTACAGTTATGAAGGATTAAGAAGCTAATTTATGGTCAGGTTTACAGGGATGAAGGATTAAGAATATAACGTAGGGTCCAATTTACAGTTATGAAGGATTAAGAAGCTAACTTAGAGTCACTTTTTCATGGATGAAGGATTAAGAAGGTAACTTAGGGTCAAATTTACAGTTATGAAGGATTGAGAAGCTAACTTTATACGATTTGGGGTTAAGTTAATTCTTAGAGTTTTCACCTCACAGTTATGACATGATTAAATACAAATTGTTTTGAATTAACTGAAATAATGACTGAATCTGAAATGATACAGAAATAAACAGTATTTATCTTAATGTTGTAAGATAAAAGTAATGTCATCAATAATTCAGAAGGTACTTTTCAAGTCGACCTACCAATAATCACATTATTGCACGCTAGATTATTGGCACTCGTCAAAGAATAACAGCCTTTTACTTCACGCACAAGTGCACTTACTAATAAAAGTAAGTTGTAATAGTGAATAGTTTCCAGCCAACTGATGAAGTTTTTTTTTTGCTTTGTTTGAAAAGAATATCCCTTCTCCCCAAAATTCACTTTATGTGTTACGAAAGAGTGTATTTTGTGGGTTCTTAAATAGGTATAACTTGATTTGTACGCACGACCTGGATTAAAGAAGAGATTCCAAAAGTTCTAGAAAGATCTATCATATAAGCACGCGCACATAACAGAACAAACACACGTTAAGGCCAAGTCAGGTTTGGTTTCACACATATTTACAAATAAAAAATGTATCACTGAAACTTCTATTAGATCAAGTATTTTGCTTGCCAGGTTTATACGAGAGTTATTAAAGATAAACGATTTGGGTTAGGATTAATGTGTAACTCTATAATTCTAAAATGTCACTCAATTCGAAAGGTTTAAGCTGTTGGAACTTCTGCCGCTTCTGACTAAGGCGTTAAATGTGGTTTAATGTTGAATTATAAACTAAACTTTATACTGGATTCTTGTTGCATAAAAAAATGGCTTAAACGTTTAATTCAAATGCCCGCGAACTTTAAAGTTAGAATTACTGCCGAAGTTTTTTTTTTGTTTTGCTTTTATGATTTGGTTTGTTTTGAATTTTGTGCAAAGCTACTAGAGGGCTATCTGTGCTAGCCGTCCCTAATTTAGCTGTGTAATACTAGAGGGAAGGCAGCTAGTCATCGCCACCCACTGCCAACTCTTGGGCTACTCTTTTACCAACGAAAAGTGGGATTGACCATCACATTATAACGCGCCCATGGCTGAAAAGGCGGGCATGTTTGGTGTAACGGGGATTTGAACCCGCGACCATCGGATCATGAGTCGAATGCTTCAACCACCTGGCCATGCCTCGCCTTGCTTTTATGAACTGACAAATAAAAATGTGTTTTTACTAAAAAGTTGAAAAAATTATCTGGGCATATTTATGTTAAATATTATTTATATTAAACAATAAAACGTGACAGTGATTACCGTCTAGTCAAAAGAAATTTCTGGCAAAATCTGGGATATTGTAACAACTGTTCTAAATGCTGGAAAACCACTGTTGTTATGTTTCTGAACAGATGTATGGCTCCCAGTGACATAGCGGCAAATCTGCGGACTTACAACGCTAGAAACCGAGTTTCGAAAACCGTGGTGAGCAGAGCACAGGTAGTTTATTGTGTAGCTTGGTAAAGTAACAGCGGTAGGTAGTATTACTTGACTGTACTAAACGAAGTGTTTTTGATGATCACATAAAACCTACAAAAACAACCAGTTAGAGAAAAGGGGTCAATCATGTATAAAAATCTGTGATAAAAAAGGAGACACGTGATTTGAAATTACAAATACTCTAAATTTATAATGTAATGTTGTGTAACATAAATGTATAATATAAAATTGGATAACTTAAATAAGAAAGAATTGTGGGATGCATGTCCGTCGTTTTTATTACATCTGGAACAAGCTAACAAGATGTTGGTTGTATATTTTTCAATTTGTTTTTAATATTTACATCACATCTTTACGAAATTTGCCATGAAGACATGACTGTTCTCTGTGTTCTAAGCCTTTTTCTTGTACAGGTAAAATATTAATATATTTAAGTACAGCCAACAAATTTTGTTTTTGGATAAACTTTATTAATAAATAACCCAAGATCTTTTAAAACTGCAATCTGTCCTCTGTTTCAATAATCCGACTAGCTTAAGATCTAGCTTGCGTAGTTTTATTATTATTATAAAGTAAATAAATGCTTATAACGTATTTTAACCAGATCCTAATTACTGGTATTCACTTGATCTTTAAGATGTCAGTAAGAAGGTAAAGATTAATTAGATCAGTTGTTGACATGAAGTTAGTATTTATAGCTCAAAATAAAAGGGAACTTGTGTTAGATATAAAACAAATTTCTAAAAAGAAATGCAAATTCTGAAGACTTAGTTAAATGCACGATGATATTTTAAGTGCCTGACTTAAATAAGCTTCGAATATAAATTATATTGTGGGCGGATATTAGAAACCCAATTTTACGATTTTTTTTCCCCCAACCAATCGTTTTAGTGATATACGACCTGTCATAAGTGCTATTACTGCGTGCATTTGCCATCAATACCTGAAAACAACAGAGGTTTAAAAGAATAACTAGGTTAGATTTATGCTTTTACTAATACTTAAAAGTCTTGTTTAATTGTATTCTAAAGTTTTCGTTTCTAATTACTATTAACTTCCAATCATAGCAAGATACTTGTTTAAAGTACAGCTACGTAAATATACTTTTATAAAGTTCTTACTTGTAAATATTAGGATAGATAGTTTCATCATGAGTTGGGATCTTCGATGTTAACGATATTTGTGGTCGCAATATATTATTGGTTCTATAAAATGTTTGTAAAACATTAGCAGATGTATCGAGGAACATTTGAAGATAGCATGTAACATATATTGTTCGGTCAGTAAATTACCAGCGTCTCACAAAAATGTTGTTCATCGAAACGCTAGTATCAAATAAATTATTATCTCAAAGTTCACACTTACTTTCATACTATATTTTAATACTATAAGACGTATTTGTAGTACGTGAAATATGATGTTTGTGTTCCTATCTGTCTGTAATTATTAAATGAACGTTTGAAAATATTAAACTAAATTTATATTGAGGAAATAGACCTAATAAAATGGTTTCTATGTTACTCTTTCATGTAGGTGACAAATTTATACTACTTCGTTTTGAGCACAACAATATAACTACTACTGATTTATATTACTTCGTTTTGAGCACAACAATATAACTACTACTGATTTATATTACTTCGTTTTGAGCACAACAATATAACTACTACTGATTTATACTACTTCGTTTTGAGCACAACAATATAACTGCTACTGATTTAAACTACTTCGTTTTGAGCACAACAATATAACTACTACTGATTTATACTACTTCGTTTTGAGCACAACAATATAACTACTACTGATTTATACTACTTCGTTTTGAGCACAACAATATAACTGCTACTGATTTAAACTACTTCGTTTTGAGCACAACAATATAACTACTACTGATTTATACTACTTCGTTTTGAGCACAACAATATAACTACTACTGATTTATACTACTTCGTTTTGACCACGCTACTGATTTAAACTACTTCGTTTTGAGCACAACAATATAACAATATAACTACTACTGATTTATACTACTTCGTTTTGAGCACAACAATATAACTACTACTGATTTATACTACTTCGTTTTGAGCACAACAATATAACTACTACTGATTTATACTACTTCGTTTTACTAGTACTGATTTATACTACTTCGTTTTGAGCACAACAATATAACTACTACTGATTTATACTACTTTGTTTTGAGCACAACAATATAACTAGTACTGATTTATACTACTTCGTTATGAGCACAACAATATAACTATTACTGATTTATACTAGTTCGTTATGAGCACAACAATATAACTAGTACTGATGTATTACTTCGTTATCGGCAGAACAATATAACTAGTATTGATTTATACTACTTTATTATGAGCACAACAATATAACTAGTGCTGATGTATTACTTCGTTATCGGCAGAACAACATAATTAGTATTGATTTATACTACTTTGTTATGAGCAGAACAATATAACTAGTAATGTATATCTGTATGTTTCATAAATACTTTCCTTCATTGTATAACATTGTCGTATGCTTGATTAAGCGTATTTTTGATGTGAATCTACTGAAAATGAAAATTTTCGGTCTGGATTAGTTACTGTAAGAAGAAATCTCAGATTAATTTTAATTCATTAAATAATTAATAAAATGTTGCTTCGTTGGCTGGTTTCAGCTAAGTCAAATAACCCTTATTTTTTAATGCCGCGCGAGATGTACTAGTATTATGTTTTCGTGAAAATATATTGTTATTTACTACATTCAAATGCGGATGTACTTGGCTCAAAGTAACCGGACGTTGAAGGACATGCGTATTATCTGGTATCAAGTGTGCAATACATATTGTTTTAGTAGAGAAAGAAGTTTAATAATGTTTACTGCCACAGTTTCTGGTGTGTATACGAACATTATACTATACTTTTTAATTAGCATTCCAGTATAATGGCACACTAGTAGGTCAGCGATTAGTCTAAACGTTTATAATGTTATAATCCGAGTATCGATACCAGTAGTAGGCACAGTGCAGCTAGCCCCTTGTGTAACTTGGTGCTTAACTAAAAACAAGAGAAAACAAAAGAAGTAAAGTGAATAACTTAACAATACTTCACACTGTTTGATTATGTTGACAAATTACTCTGATGCGTATATATTTATAATATAAGTTGGTGCTAGATGTATGTTTGCCACAACATAATATGGCACATGTTCTGTTGTACTACTTGACTGTGTTTGCCACAGGACAATACTGTCTGTATTATATTTACAGTATAAAATTTTGTGTGATTGTACTGTATATCCTAACAAGGCATTATACGAATCATTTGTTTGTCACGCTGGTGTGTATTATAACAAAGCATTATGTTAATAAGTTAATCTTCCATAGCATTTTATATTATGTTATTCTGTGCAGAATAATCTGTCACAATGTATTATGGATATTGAATATGCTTTCTACACTGGTTTGTGAGTACAGATCAAACAGAGAGTTCTTACAAAACTGAAACAAACAAAACTGATGTTTGCTATCACCTATCATAAACAATGTCTGGCATAACTTTGATAAAATCGTTCTAGGTAAGAATTTAAAAAATAAATAGAGGTAATAATGCTATTTAATTGAATCAGTTTTAGATTTAATATGAACTTTATTGTTTTAGATGAGCATATACTTTTATTACGTTATAATAATAATACCTTGTGGATCCAACCAGCCCTCTAGTGGCTGTACTCAACAACTTACTCTTGTTATTGATAGGTCGATATCGATTGACATATTAGGTCCGGCCAGGTGGTTAAGTCCCTCGTCTCCTAACCCGAGAGTTGTGGGTTCGAATGCCCGTCACACTAAATATGCTCGCCCTTTCAGCTGTGGGGGTGTTGTAATGTGACGGTCAGTCCCACTATTCGTTGGTAAAAGAGTAGCCCAAGAGTTGACGGTGGGTAATGAAGACTAGCTGCCTTCCCTCTAGTATTACACTGCTAAATTAGGGACAGCTAGCACAGATAAACCTCGAGTAGCTTTGTGCGAAATTCAGAAACAAACAAACTTTCTTGTGACTGCACTCAAGCACTTACTCATGCTATTAACAGGTCGATATCGACTAAGATATTATAATCTTAATGCAGCAATGGTAAAGTTTGCAATCACGAAGTCGATTTTTAATTGATCTCCTTTAAACTTGGGTGAACTGATGTGATAAATTAAACTAATATGGGAATTCTCGATGCGAAAGAATTATAATTTATTTGGAATCGTGCTCGCACAGAAAGTTTGCTCCTTACCCCCCAAAGACATACGGAGAGAGAAGCTATTCTGATGTCGTTATAAGTTTTTGCCATTAATAATTCACGTATACCTTGCTGCCAGTGCAGATTTTATGTGCTTACATAACATGAAAATAAACGACCAATTTCGCCGAAGGGTGGGTCTTTTACGAAAGAATAAAAAAAAACATGTTTATTTCAAATAGGTTATACCTTCGAAAGTAGTGAAACTGGGCCGTTCAAGAAGGTCTGGTACATCTCTATATGCTAGGTTAGTTTATCAAAACGTACGTCAGAGAGCGTTCAAATAACTTGTTTGTCTATTCATTTCGTTTCTCGTAGAGCTACACGAGGGCTATCTGCGCTATTTGTTCTCAACACCCACCGCCAACTTGTGGAGTACTCTTTTTATCAACGAATAGTAGAACTGATCATCGTTGTAACTCCCCTACTGGTGAAAAGACGAGCATGTTTGGTTTGGTGTGAGGCCTGGCATGGCCAAGCGCGTAAGGCGTGCGACTCGTAATCCGAGGGTCGCGGGTTCGCGTCCGCGTCGCGCTAAACATGCTCGCCCTTCCAGCCGTGGGGGTGTATAATGTGACGGTCAATCCCACTATTCGTTGGTAAAAGAGTAGCCCAAGAGTTGGCGGTGGGTGGTGATGACTAGCTGCCTTCCCTCTAGTCTTACACTACTAAATTAGGGACGGCTAGCACAGATAGCCCTCGAGTAGCTTTGTGCGAAATTCAAAAAAACAAACAAAACAAACTGGTTTGGTGTGACGGGAATTTGAACCTGCGACCCTCAGGTTGCATGCCGAGCGTCCTAACCACCTGGTCATGCTGGTCCTGATCAAATAATAATCAGAAAGAAGATTGCACAGAAACCTTTTAATATTAAGGTTGGTTCTTCACAGAGAAATCGCATTGTAGCGAACGATGATTAAATAATATGAACTTGACACCAACCACAGAAAATACACAAACTGCATATCTTTTTACTGTACTGATTAAAATACAGCACTCAAGAATAGGGTATGCCTATTCTATACCAATATATCACTGTATTCATTGAGATGAATTGATCTGACGGTTTTAGCTGCAACCACTATCACATATACTGATTAATTATTTTTAATACAACATATTAATTAGAATAATATCTTTAATTACTCTACATGTATAACTCAGAATCACTGTGTACCTGGTTACAGGTTATATTGACTTCAAGTAATATTATGTGTCTGAGGTTATTAGTTATTTTGTCACGTTACTTCAGCAGTTAATGTAATATATTTTTCCAATGTTGTTTATATTTTCTTTTGAGGGGGTTTTGGTGGATGAAATACTATATTAGCTAAAAAGTCTTAACGTGTTATTTTCCTTTCGAAGGCTTTACCGTACGAAAACTGCTGAAATTGTCATGAAAGGCATTAACAAATACGTCAGTATATATGATTATATTGTTTAGTTATTTATCAGAGGCATTAGAAGATGAAACAATGTAAGTGTTGAAATTGTTGCATTTCTTATCAGAAGCTTTAATATATGAAACAATATATATCCTCACTTTGTTTAGTTATTTATCAGAAGCTTTAATGAAACAATATATATCCTCACTTTGTTTAGTTATTTATCAGAAGCTTTAATATATGAAACAATATATATCCTCACTTTGTTTAGTTATTTATCAGAAGCTTTAATATATGAAACAATATATATCCTCACTTTGTTTAGTTATTTATCAGAAGCATTAGAAGATGAAACAATGTAAGTGTTGAAATTGTTGTGTTTCTTATCAGAAGCTTTAATATATGAAACAATATATATCCTCACTTTGTTTAGTTATTTATCAGAAGCTTTAATGAAACAATATATATCCTCACTTTGTTTAGTTATTTATCAGAAGCATTAGAAGATGAAACAATATATATCCTCACTTTGTTTAGTTATTTATCAGAAGCTTTAATATATGAAACAATATATATCCTCACTTTGTTTAGTTATTTATCAGAAGCTTTAATGAAACAATATATATCCTCACTTTGTTTAGTTATTTATCAGAAGCTTTAATATATGAAACAATATATATCCTCACTTTGTTTAGTTATTTATCAGAAGCTTTAATATATGAAACAATATATATCCTCACTTTGTTTAGTTATTTATCAGAAGCTTTAATATATGAAACAATATATATCCTCACTTTGTTTAGTTATTTATCAGAAGCTTTAATATATGAAACAATATATATCCTCACTTTGTTTAGTTATTTATCAAAAGCATTAGAAGATGTAACAATGTAAGTGTTGAAATTGTTGTGTTTCTTATCAGAAGCTTTAATATATGAAACAATATATATCCTCACTTTGTTTAGTTATTTATCAGAAGCTTTAATGAAACAATATATCTCCTCACTTTGTTTAGTTATTTATCAGAAGCTTTAATATATGAAACAATATATATCCTCACTTTGTTTAGTTATTTATCAGAAGCTTTAATATATTAAACAATATATATCCTCACTTTGTTTAGTTATTTATCAGAAGCTTTAATATATGAAACAATATATATCCTCACTTTGTTTAGTTATTTATCAGAAGCTTTAATATATGAAACAATATATATCCTCACTTTGTTTAGTTATTTATCAGAAGCATTAGAAGATGTAACAATATAAGTGTTGAAATTGTTGTGTTTATTATAAGGAACATCAATGTGTTATGTTTACGAAGACGGATGAAGAAATTAATTTATGGGTTGGCTACTAAAAACATTTAACAATAGAAGAAATTTACTTTTAAGTGTTCCTTACCACGTTACTTACCATGCGTAATGTAGCATTTACGCAGGATTATACAGATCTAGTAAATATATTTACAGAAGAAATTTCGGATACGTGGTTAGATATACATCGCAAAGATAAAAGCTACACACTCTAGACTGTACACAGTAAGTAGAGTCAGAATCTAAATTCTGGAAAATCTTTATTTTTCGGTGCCTATACCAACATTAATTATTACGAAATGTCCACTTGAGTGTGTGTGTGTTGTTTATATTAGAATTTTTTAGTCTTCTTACGACACATAATTAAGCTCTCTTCAATGCAACGTAATTTGTTTCGAATGAAATGCAAGTGAACGGTGTCTTTATTATTTGGAATGAAAAAGATATAGAGAGTCTTAGAAAGAAATATTTCTCCAATAAAAACGTAATTCGAGATACTTTAACTATATGCAACTCCTGACGCTTTATACTCTTGTTTTCTCAGTAGACTTTATTTGAATTCCAAACAAACTCTTTGTTCTATGCCCTAAATTACACGTACTAGCTGTTTGACATTTTAACATTTTTCAAGTTTTACGAGAAAACCTTTCGCTCGATAAAAACAAAGTAAAAACACACACGTTCAATACGCAAGAAGCACTCTGTTAGTAAGGAAATTTTAGTAACTAAAGTTTTGCTGAATATATTTGCATATAAGTTTGACACGGCTAGTTAATTATTTCGGTCGTTTACAGACACAATGTTAATGTGCAATTTCATGCACTCCATTACACCATACAGCGAAAGAGTATCGTTTTAAACGAAACGGTGAAGATAATTTCTTTGTCAGATTAACTTACGGAAGCACATATTTTTAGGGATTAGTGAGTTCAATCTCTCACGTTTTTCCACTAGTTTAATGCAACGTTTTAGTGTAGCCAATAGAAAACTTTATACAAATATTTTCTAGAAAGCGAAATTTAGAATAGTCCTTTATTGTATATTTTATGAGAATAAAACAATGTATATTATAAACTAATAACACGATAGTTAATTTAATTGTACATTGTATAACTATAAAATAGACATACCATACAATGGTTAAAAAAACGTTATTACTAAATATTGATATATCCGCAAGTTTATAGTTTCATTATTTCTTGAATAGAAGTTACCATTAATATAGATAATATTCTGTAATAACTATATAAGAAATTAATTATTTTTATTTATATTTTATATGTAGTTAATAATGTCTTAATGTCTTTAGTACGTAACTGAAGTTTTTCGTAACTACAAAACGAAAAAGTACAGTATTTTAACCGTAACATGGGGAACGTTCATGTTATTTTATGTCATTCAGTTGATCTATTTGTATTACAAATACATACTGATGGTATACCAGTTATCATTTATTTCCTTAATGCCCACTTAATGAGTGAATTTTATCAACTCATGAACCTTGAGTAAATCCTGGATTTTCTCTTCAGATTAATAACAGTTATAAAACTTTAGACATTTGAGAGTAATATTAGTTGAATCTTACTGTACGTGAGAACATTAATACAGTTTGCATCTTACTGTACGTGAGAACATTAATACAGTTTGAATCTTACTGTACGTGAGAACATTAATACAGTTTGAATCTTACTGTACGTGAGAACATTAATACAGTTTGAATCTTACTGTACTTGAGAACATTAATACAGTTTGAATCTTACTGTACTTGATAACATTAATACAGTTTGAATCTTACTGTACTTGATAACATTAATACAGTTTGAATCTTACTGTACTTGAGAACATTAATACAGTTTGAATCTTACTGTACGTGAGAACATTAATACAGTTTGAATCTTACTGTACGTGAGAACATTAATACAGTTTGAATCTTACTGTACGTGAGAACATTAATACAGTTTGCATCTTACTGTACGTGAGAACATTAATACAGTTTGAATCTTACTGTACTTGAGAACATTAATACAGTTTGAATCTTACTGTACGTGAGAACATTAATACAGTTTGAATCTTACTGTACGTGAGAACATTAATACAGTTTGAATCTTACTGTACTTGAGAACATTAATACAGTTTGAATCTTACTGTACTTGATAACATTAATACAGTTTGAATCTTACTGTACTTGATAACATTAATACAGTTTGAATCTTACTGTACTTGATAACATTAACACAGTTTGAATCTTACTGTACGTGAGAACATTAATACAGTTTGAATCTTACTGTACGTGAGAACATTAATACAGTTTGAATCTTACTGTACGTGAGAACATTAATACAGTTTGAATCTTACTGTACGTGAGAACATTAATACAGTTTGAATCTTACTGTACGTGAGAACATTAATACAGTTTGAATCTTACTGTACTTGAGAACATTAATACAGTTTGAATCTTACTGTACTTGATAACAGTAATACAGTTTGAATCTTACTGTACTTGATAACATTAATACAGTTTGAATCTTACTGTACTTGAGAACATTAATACAGTTTGAATCTTACTGTACGTGAGAACATTAATACAGTTTGAATCTTACTGTACGTGAGAACATTAATACAGTTTGAATCTTACTGTACGTGAGAACATTAATACAGTTTGCATCTTACTGTACGTGAGAACATTAATACAGTTTGAATCTTACTGTACTTGAGAACATTAATACAGTTTGAATCTTACTGTACGTGAGAACATTAATACAGTTTGAATCTTACTGTACGTGAGAACATTAATACAGTTTGAATCTTACTGTACTTGAGAACATTAATACAGTTTGAATCTTACTGTACTTGATAACATTAATACAGTTTGAATCTTACTGTACTTGATAACATTAATACAGTTTGAATCTTACTGTACTTGATAACATTAATACAGTTTGAATCTTACTGTACGTGAGAACATTAATACAGTTTGAATCTTACTGTACGTGAGAACATCAATACAGTTTGAATCTTACTGTACGTGAGAACATTAATACAGTTTGAATCTTACTGTACGTGAGAACATTAATACAGTTTGAATCTTACTGTACTTGAGAACATTAATACAGTTTGAATCTTACTGTACTTGAGAACATTAACACAGTTTGAATCTTACTGTACGTGAGAACATTAATACAGTTTGAATCTTACTGTACTTGAGAACATTAATACAGTTTGAATCTTACTGTACGTGAGAACATTAATACAGTTTGAATCTTACTGTACATGAGAACATTAATACAGTTTGAATCTTAAAAAAAAAACATTTTTAACAACAGCTCTCGCAACTATTTCAAAACGTAACAATTGTATTCTGCATCTTAGAACCCTTGAGAAAAATCAGGGAGTTGGGGCCCTAGTTATGAGATTTATTATCTTCCGTCACCTTCAGTAACCTTTAAACAGCACCTGATATTTCCAAGGTGGAAATGACAAATAGTTATTTTGGCTACATTACTGCTTCATATAATTTTCATGCGTTGTGTCAATAAATTGGTATTTTCATTGACATATGATAAAAGTCAAACTGATCCAACGCACTTCAGTCCTGGGAGACGGCGAATTACTTGACGTGACATCAACAAATTCACGTTATCAGTGAACATTCCATATAAAGATCTCACATCATAAGCCTGCTCTGATTTCATTCCAAACACACTTCTAAGGCTGCAACACCTTATGGAACATCATATGAGATGAATGATGAACAACGTAAGGGGTCACGAAGTCCTTATAATACTAACTCTATAACAGAACAATTCGACCAAAACCAATCAGAAAGTGCAAGGTTATGTGCAACCCAGTCTTACGTTGATCTAATGTTTTTATGAGTTCCTGAAATATTTACTTTCGATATCAAACGACGAACATTTACACAGTGCCTCGATGATGCTAGAAATCCCCTCCGTCCCCACCTAAGTACCCTATGCACAGCCACGTGGTAAAAATATTTGTATCTTTGGAAGTGCATAAATTTTCTTACAGACCTTACACATAGTCATTAATTAGCTTAGATATCACGTGATACATTATTTTTCTCATCAGTTTTAACATAGAGTATCGATGGAATATGAAAAGTTACATTAATGTAACATAATGATAAAGCATTTTTCTTCCACTTTTCAAGATTTACTGTCGTGTTTGAAGTAAATACATGAAGACTTGCCCATTGCCATAAGCTATTGACATTATTACAGAATTACACTTAGCTAAGTACTTATTATAACAGTACTCAGTTATTGTCTGTTCTGAAAATGCATACACACTTTACTATGCAAATACATACTTATATCAACGGATGGAACATAGGGCGAGTGTAAATATACCTTAGTAGACATTCTGTGCAACAAAATATTAAAATATTTTCAAAGTTTTTTTTAAAAAAAATCTAATGTTAGGTCGAAAAATAATATCATAAGTTTATTTATTTATAGTATTAGGTACGGTAAAGTTTTGCTCTACCTATGATACAACAAATATCGTACAGAAGTTAGTGTTAGTTTATCTCTTTATCGAATATAGGCCGTACTCTACAAAGGCTTAACTAATGTTAGGCCTAAGACCAGTGAACTTATTCGTGTTTGCAATTAGAATTATTTTGTATTATTTTATAAATCCTATATTTAAAGAAGTACTGCTGCAGTAAATATACTAATTTGCCCTAAAATGTTTTACTGGTTTCTGCTTGTAGCCAATAATTCACAGCGTCCCCTTTCTCTCTTATATCTACTGAATTACAGGATTCCTGTGAATAACAGTATCTGTTAAATCTTAGAACGCTTGAAAACACAGTAATCAGTTAGCACACTTGACAGCAATGGTATTCACTAAGTCTTAGCCCCCCCCCCCAGCGGCGTAGCAAGATGTCTGCGGACTCACACCGCTAAAAACCGGGTTTCGATACCTGTGGTGGGCAAAGCTCATTGTGTAGCTTTGTGCTTAATTCTAAACAAACGAACTAACTATCTAAGTCTTAGAAATTCCTGAAACGAACAATATTAACAAAATCATAGAACACTTGAATAAAGCAATATCCACTAAAACCTGCAAATAATAATATCCGCTAATTGGAAGATCTGATAGATATTTATTAAATCTTAGAATTATCCTGAACAATGGTACTGCATGTTCATTTTCCTTGCAATAAACTGACCACTGACATACAGGTTTTTTAGTTTTCTATGCATTTCAAAAGTCTCTCTAGCGGCTAAGCAATAAGTCTGAAGGCTTAAGATGTTGAAAATCTGATTTCGATACCCATACTGGACACAGCACATGTAGCCCATTGAGTAGACTTGTGCTTAAGAAAAAACAAACAAGCATTTTGAAACTACTTAGAATACAGAAACAAATAATTTTTCTTGTGTATACTAATTGTTGTGATTATTTGACACAAGGCAGCTTAGGATACCACAATCGAAGGTTCTAATGACAATACAGGAGTACTTAACACACCACGCTTGCTCATCACAGCGGCGGGTCATTTGTTTACTTTATGGATCCGATTTTATATAGCGTAAAGAGTGTATTGTTAGCTTGTATCTATGATTGCTGTAATAAATTAGATAATTAACTTGTTAAAACAACATTTATAGATAATCGGGCGTCCCTCAATATATTTTATTGTGGAAAGTTAAGCCTAAAATCAACCTTGTTATTACAAGCAGCATCCATCACAATGTTGGCTCTTGTTCATGGTTCTAATACTGTTTACACATTACTACACATTACTGTTTACACATTACTACAGACCTTCTTGGCGTTGTTTATCCTGTTCAAATTTGGTTGATCATTGGATTCATTGAAAATTCTGAGAAACTACGTGACTAGGTGGTAAGTGCAGGTTGCTTGTTAACAGTGAACTCGTAAATTAGTTTGGTAAATGTAGCCTTAAAATCCCGTTTTAATGTATGGATTTTAAAAATTTACCCAATGCATGTATCTTTAAAATATTGCTACAATGCAACGTGAAATACGTGAAACATCTGAGACAATATGAAGTACTCCTTAATATCTCGAGGAATATGAAACACGTGTGTGAGTATGGTGTTTATACCTTGTTTGCTAAATGCTAAGAAAATTATTGACTGTTCTGAGTTTTCATCATTATAATTATGGTATCAATACACTCTATTTTCAAGAGTTTTCTTGTCTGTGCATTAGAGAATGTGTTAACTGAGTTGTTGTTTTTTTAACCGCCGCACGTAACCTATATTCATATCATTATAAGTTTTATGTACTAAGTAACGGGTAAACCTAAATAACACCGTACACGGGGATTATGAATCCTCATTGTGAGAAATAAGGTCGTGTTTTTCGCTTTTCTCTTGTTCGAGTTTACTGTTGATAGGCAGAATTCCTCGAAACCAGTCTATCTCAGAGTCTAGTGACGAATCCGAAAATATATTAGGCCTCACAATTCTGAATCGTCGAAATTCTCAATTTTGGCGTTGCTAGCAACAAGCTAATTTCTACTGCCATCTTATCATTTAAATATTAGTTTTCATATACGAAAGAAACATGATATTATTCCTATAGGTTGTAGGAGAAGCAATTATTCTTTACTTCCTTTATATTTTATCATAATTTAGTCAAACATTAAAGTTTGCCTGTGTGTGTGTGTGTGTTTTATTATAGCAAAGCCACATTGGGCTGCCTGCTGAGTCCACCGAGGGGAATCGAACTCCTGATTTTAGCTTTGTAAATCCGCAAACATTAAAGAGCTGCTCTAAAAAATTAAATACACATTACTTCCCAAGGGCGTTTTACTAGTTGAAAAACAGGGAACGTATTGACTAATATTAATTAAAATTAGCAGTGGCATCTAATTTTTATTGTCTCATAAATTATAATTTCAATTTATCGTAATTTCACAGGAAAACTAAATAAATGTCTGTATATAAGGATATTAAAGATCAGTTGTTTTTATTTAAAGGATAAATTGGTTTTATCTTATTTTAATCCGTAAAATTGTGTTTTATTTTTGGTCTCGCTTAATATAAAAATCAATTTATGAATAACAAATTGTTCAAAAAGTAAAATTCCGAATTTTTACTCACTGTATACATATTAACTTATTAATATTTCGAAAGATCTGGAAGGAACGTTTGCAAAGACATCTTTAACAAAGAAAATAAATCTTATGCAATAGATCTGGCATGTCTTGGTGGTTACAGCGCCCGACTCACAATCTGTGGATTCGAATCCCATTACCTACCGAACATCCTCGCCCTTTAAGCCGTGAAACGTTACAATATTATGGTTAATCCTATTATTCGTTGATAAAAAGGAACATAAGAATTTGCGATGGGTAATGTTGATTCGGTGTCTTCACTTTCGTCTATGTCTTCTACCCATCCATATGTTATTATGTTATACTCAATTACGCATGTATTATCAATTTGTTTCGTTTTTTTCAGAGAAATATGGCCGATGTAGGCCCATTTACACTTGAAGAGCGTATTGTAACATGGCGTCGTATAATATTATGCAGCGAGAATGAGGGACAGTACATAGATACACTGGATACATAAGATTAAGAACGACTAGAGCAGATGGCCCTCTAGCAGTATTGCACGAAATTAAACAAACAAACAAGCTTTCCTAATAGACCTTACATTCGAAACATAGTAACAGTTTACATTGCTTCACGAGTTTCTTCTGTTTAACAAACTAAGTTGCACAGAAATGGTAACAAGTTTTGGTTCCGGAAACTACTTGTAAGGTTCACGAGATTCTCATTACTCAACGTTCCATTATTTTAATTACTCTATCATTCTTTTTGTATTTTTCTTTTTTTGTTTTCTTGCTCATACGTTTTACCTCTACATTTAGGTCTGCCTTTCTTACAACGGGAAAGATAATTTTTAAAAGTAAATTGCTTAAACATTTAAACTTGGCATCTAAAAAAACCAACAAAAAACACAAGTAAATTTGGGCATAATTTACAGTGCAAACTCTACTATCGATAAGATTAGAATTATTTCTATAGTTGTAACAAATCCACGTGGATTGCTGGCGTCGCACCAGTTAGTCTTACTGAGATTGGTCATTCTGCAGATAAGGTAACCTTTACTGCTAGTGTTTAAGGCACAATTTTGTCTTATTAGGTTCAACCTATCAGTATGGTACGGTACTTTTACTGTTAATGTTTAAGGCACAGTTTACTCTTACTAGGTTCCATCTATAAGTATGGTACTTTTACTATTACTGTTTAAGGCACAGTTTAGTCTTATTAGGTTCAATATATCGGTATGATACTTTTGCTGTTAATGTTTAAGGCACAGTTCACTATTACTAGGTTCAATCTATAAGTATGGTACTTTTACTATTAATGTTTAAGGCACAGTTTAGTCTTATTAGGTTCAATATATCGGTATGGTACTTTTACTGTTAATGTTTAAGGCACAGTTTAGTCTTATTAGGTTCAATATATCGGTATGGTACTTTTACTGTTAATGTTTAAGGCACTGTTTAGTCTTATTAGGTTCAATATATCGGTATGGTACTTTTAGCGTTAATGTTTAAGGCACAGTTTAGTCTTACTAGGTTCAATATATTGGTGTGGTACTTTTACTGTTAATGTTTAGAACATAGTTTAGTTTTATCGTTTTTACTTGGTATAACAAACGATACAGAATGCATCTACTGGTCTTGTATGCTAAGGTGTGCTTATACTGAGCTTGTATTATGTTATGATTGCTTCTTTTAATAAACAGGTGCCTGAAAAACTTAATATAACATATACTTTAGGAAACAGATAAAAAATAAGTCTTAATATTCCAGCTTTTCTACTTTAATAAAAAGAGTTATCTACGTTTGAAACCAAGAACAAAGGCAAGGGATACGAGATAATGGGTTTAAATTGTACTGCTCTACTTTAATTTCTTTTTAGAAATATTGTGGTGTTCCAATAAAGGCTTCGAACAACTGAAATAACGCATATTCGTTGTAATATTCCGTTCGTTATCAAATTGTGTTGATAAAATGCAAATTGTATCCGCTAGGAATGATTTTACTTCTACAGCCATGAAAACCATGTTATATCAGGGACAAATTTTGGCACTATTTTTTTTTGTTACATTTTGAAACATAAAAACGTTTGACACAAGTAGAGATAGTATAATATAAAAAGGAGGTAAATTCACTGAACCATCTTGGTAAATGTACAAAAAAAAACAACAAAAACAAACAAACATGTTCTGTAAATTAACGCAAACAAAGCGCTATTACGCATTAGAACGAACTGTGTTAACTGAACACCGAACTGTGTGAACTGCAACACAACTGATTATTGTAGCGATAAAAATACGCGAACGTTGTGCATTTTCTCGCAACGCATTACTTGCGGATATCAGTTTTAAACTGTTCTTTCTTATACGTTGTGGCCCGGCATGGTGAGATGGTTAAGGCACTCGACTCGTAATCCGAGGGTCGCGGGTTGGAATTTCAGTCACACCAAACATGCTCGCCCTTTCAGCCGTGGGGGCGTTATAATGTGACGGTCAATCCTACTATTCGTTGGTAAAATAGTAGCCCAAGAGTTGGCGGTGGGTGGTGATGGCTATTTGTCTTCCCTCTAGCCTTACACTGCTAAATTAGGGACGGCTAGCGCAGATAGCCCACGAGTAGCTTTGCGCGAAATTCAAAACAAACCAAACTAATACGTTGTTGTATTGTTGACTCACGTTTTTATTATGTGTGTGCGTGTGTGTAGATTGTACAAAATGCAATATTGTTTTTATTACACATCAGAGCTTTTTAAAATAAGTAGAATTTGTTTCTAGAACAGCTACAAAGTTTCCATTACTGGTGCTATCATTCCCAAGTAGTTACTGTTAAAAGCTGCAGCTTTTAATAAAATAACTTAATCGATAAGATTGTTTGTTTGTTTTTTGAATTTCGCACAAAGCTACTCGAGGGCTATCTATGCTAGCCGTCTCTAATTTAGCAGTGTAAGACTAGAGGGAAGGCAGATAGTCATCACCACCCACCGTCATCTCTTGGGCTACTTTTTTACCAACGAATAGTGGGATTGAGCGTCACATTATAACGCCCTCACGGCTGAAAGGGCGAGCATGTTTGGCGCCACGAGGATGCGAACCCGCGACCCTCAGATTACGAGTCGCACGCCTTAACGCGCTTGGCCATGCCAGGCCTAATCGATCAGAAAACTAAAAACAAAACAAAACTTATACCATAGCCATTCAAACACCAGGTTTCCCGCTGTACTTAACATTTTTTTATATAGAGAAAGATTAACCATAATTTAACATAGGACAATAACAAGTAAAATATTCCATCATCTTGATGGTACAGAAGGTTAATATTACAGTTTTTATTGTTTCCGCATCTTAACCCTTAAGTCAGCAAATTTTTGAGTGAATAAAGTCAGCTGTAAGATTATGTAAATAACACCCGTTTTCAGTTCATATCTCAGCATCATCGGATCATTTTGGGGAACTTTAGCTGAAACAAAACCATTCGGACAAAGTTTCTACTTTACCACTATTGTGTGAAGCAGAGTAGTTAAGCCTATTTCTCATGAGATCAGTAACACAGTTTTGGAGGGTGAACTTTAATACATTACTACCGGCTAAACATACAACCGTTGTAACGGTTGTAACGTGGATTGGTCGCAGCAAGCTACTAAGTAGACTACGATAATATATGTGCATTAACGACTCCCAGCAGCTAAGAAAAGGGGTAGCCAGTTATTCCTTTGTGTACAGATACTAGTGCTTTAATTCAGACAAATGGAATCTCGGCGCGTTAAGTGTCATGTTCAGTAAACGATCCAAGGACAGTCGGAAGCTTAGGATAAGCAATGTAGAATGAAAGATAAACCATCTGGAAAGAGCCAAGCTGGGCCACTAAATTTAAACATATCTTTCCTATAAAGTTCCATAAAGACGTTTGGTACGTAAAAGTGACTCGTGTAAATATATGTTTTAATTTCTTAAGCTTCCTTTTCAATGAATGAAACGCCAAAATAAATATTAATATGCGTTATTACGAAGAGCAATATTTGTTTGTTATATAAAATTCGTTATAAACTCTCGTTAACGAGAGTAGCTTCCATCAATTTACGTGACAAATAAGACGACGACCTCGGTGATCACGTATTAACATTTGAGAGTTAATTATTAATTTGTAAGACGAATGTCATGAAGCTGAATAGAATTTAACTTATAACGTAAAAGTACTTCGGCTAGTCAGAAACTATTGGAGTTACTGCATTTAAGCTCTAGAGATTTTAAACTAAATTCAAACAGAATTGGTAATACCATGTTTAGGATGTAGATCTTGTTTAGACATATATAACTTTCAGTCTTTGTTCGACAAAAGAGGGTTTGTTCTTTGTAAAGTGCAAAGTTGCACAGTGGGCTATCAGTCTTGTGCCCACCATAAGTATCTAAACTCGGTATTTAAATATTCGAGCTATCAGGTTTACCACTGAGGGGGGAGTCAGAGATTTGAAATCTGATTTTAAATTTAATTGGTGTTGGCAAAATGTTTCATATTGCAATTTACAACAACTCCATATAATGAAAGTCCAAATGCTTATCTAACCGCAAGTTCAATAGTCTATATTGCCCTTTTGGTCTGAAATATGAAAGACACTCGACTCGTAATCTTAGTGTTGCGGGTTCGAATCCTAGTGACACCAAACATGCTCGCCCTTTCAGTCGTGGGAGCGTTATAAGGTGACGGTCGATCCTACTGTTCGTTAGTAAAAAAGTAGCCCAAAAGTTGGCGGCGGGTAATGATAACTAACTGCCTTCTCTCTAGTTTTATACTGCTAAATTAGGAACGGCTAACGCAGATAGCCCTCGAGTAGTTTTTCGCAAAATCCAAAACCAACCGAATTTGTATTGTTTATAAACAATCACATGCGTGAGTGATACATTGTCATGCAAATGAAGCAACATATTTGTTGTTAAACACAAAGCTACGTATGAGCTATTTATACTGCGCCATCCAGAGGTATTGAAACTCTGTTTTTAACGTTGGAAACCATCGGACTTACCACTGAGCCGGAGCATTATATTTTGCATCCATCTGAAATGTTTTCTTTAGAAGTGAGTAATTTAGACTTGATTATTTCATCCATGTTTTAAATTAATAGTTTTACTTATGTTATACGTAATCCAAACACCCAACTTTTATTATAAATTATCATAACAGCGCATTTATTAGTATCAAAAGATAAACGTAACATATAACTTGATGCTAGAGAAGATATAGTAAGATAATCTAGCTCTGCATCATTTATTCACATATAAGCAAATTCAGAAGAAGCGTATTGAACTATCTGAGGCTTATTGCTTGTTAAATACCTTTTGGGTTGTTAGATTTAACTAAAACAATAGGATCCACTCACATTGTTTAAAGTGGTAGCGACCGATAATATTTATTTTGAAGTGGTGCTCCCAGTGTATAAACAAACAGTAATGTAATAGAAATAAATGACTTTTATTAAATATTTTTTTTTACTGTGAACGTGTTCTCACGAAATATTTCTTTTGTGCTTCAATGTAACACTTATGTATGCTATATTCAATGGAGAAAGCAAAATGATCTATTCTGCGCTTAAAGTGTACTCCTTTCGTCTGAGTATTATCAAAATGTAATTGTCATTAATGTGGTATTTGCATATTAAAGACAGTATGATGCGTCTAGTATATGAATACGTGTAGAAAGGTAAGCATTCTTAGCATACCATTTTCGTCTCTTTGGGTTTTTCACACGTCCAAAAAATTGTTACGTAATTGGTATCATAAAAAGTTTCTAGTCGTTTAGATATTACACGTCTAATACATATTACTGGAATTTCTTTCGTTCTTCTATCAATCCTAATCAGAGTAAGATTATGAAATCATACATTACAGTAATAAATTTCATACAATCTCAGTGAATATATTTTTCTTTAAAAATAACTTTGAATAGATACTGTTAGAGCGTTACATTTGACTGTAACAAACTCATTCAGGCGTGGATACTCCATTAATGTGGATATGGAGGTCGTCTTCAAGATAACTCGAGCATCAATGTTGAATCAGCTTCAATTTGTACATGCTGAGTGTGGAAAAAGTTCACTGGAACACGACAAAGCTAACAAAAGCGTCTTTCTGCCCAACTTTACTGCTTCACTAACCCAATAAGAGGCGATTTTTTTCCCCCTGCGTGGTTGCAAGAGCTGAAGTTATAATTGAAGCCAGTTTACCCATCGATAACGTTAAAAGAAATTTTATGCGCAACACTTTTCTAATCATTCTGGTGTAATCAAATGTTATATTATTATCAACCAGATATATTTTGTTAATTAAGAGGAAACTCGGTGTTAAAAACTATAATTATAACCAAAGTTTCGTTCTATCTGTCTATGGCTGATCAAGATAGCTGATTCCACTGTATGACCAGGTAGCTGTGAAGGAAACACGTTATGCAGGGTATGTTTTGTCTTTCCACTTTTTTTTTTCTGCATGCTATAAGAAAATTCAAAAAGCTACTGCAGTTGCGCATGACAGTCAAAAGATTGAAAACTGGGAATTGCAATAAACCGTACATATAATATAAAAGTCACTCTACCCGAAATATTAATCTTTATTATATACTGAACAACAACCACGAGAAATACAAGTTTTAGGGTGTTTTTTTTTCCTTAGGTATTTTGTTTATCGATATATTTGCCTAGATTCGTATTTCCTTCTATGAGAGGTTACCAAGACGTAAACAATCTAATTGGTTGTTGCATAATAGAAATTGTAACAAATCACCTAAATGTGTCGTATTTATTTGTTTTAACCCAACAAATAAAAGCCAAGAACACAAATAAAAGTTACTCACTTGATAAAGTGAGCTTCAACCCCTTTTCACCATTTTTGTTTGTTTTTCAGCTCATAGATTTTAGGCATGGCAGCTCTCATGCTAGATCGAGTCGAACACTATTACTTGAAATGTTAAATTTAGCACAACGGGTTTGATACGTCAGAGTATCTATATCTAGCTAAGAATTTTCAGCAGAAGGTTTATTCTTTCAAATGTATATTTGCTTATCTCGCTTATCATTCGTGCAGTGAGTTTATTAAAATATGTATCTCAATACGCTCGAATAACACATTCTATTACAAGATTTACCAGCATATTAGAGTGTTTACTGCTTTTGAATATTAAAACGTAAATTGTCGGAAAAACCTCAAAGAAGGGTTGTTGGATATCACGTAATAAAGTGTTGTTACATCAACTAATACGTTTCTCTTTTACTTTTTATAAACCACAAAACCGTCAGTAACTTAAAACAAATAATCAATGTCTCGTAACAGTTCTCACCGCATACTACGAATTCATTTTTGAGCTTTTAGTAAAGCTTAGTAAGACTTATTTCTTTTTTTAAAAATGTCTGTACAAAAGAAACAAAATGCGGTCCTTTAATGCAAATTTTTACCTCAGCAAAACTCTAATCTACTCAGTTCTGCCTTGGCAACAGTCTGCAAGTAGCAGTGGACTAAAGCGACACCTGGATAAAGTATTCCAAAAATATGAACTGCACTAGCCATGCGGATCGATAACCTCCTCCCCGGAAGGTAGTCGTCGAGAACCGAATCTCCCATCATGCTTTGCACATCAGTAGCCTCTGTAGTATGGCACAGACCGCGAGCATCGATGTCACACTACCTTGCAACGCCTCCCTTTAGAACTTCAGTAGGCAATACCGACAGATCTAAAGCAGACGCTGTGTTATATTGTGGCCATACAAGCTAAGAAATAGCTACATTTGAACTAATTCTGGCTAAACCAAGGTAGATTTCTTCCTGCGACTCTTTTTACACTACAAGTAAGAGCGACACTTCTCTCATCACGTCAGATCTAGTCCACACTTTGATCCTTAGAAGTAGATTCCAGCAAGTTCTGGCTGGACCTCAGGTGAGGAAAGCTTACAGTTTTACTGTTACACGTTGCAGTCATTTCCTATCTAGTTACTGTAACGTAATATATAGAATGTTACTTACTATCGGTGAACATACCTTCCAGAATTGTATTAATAAACGTCACCTCTCTCGATGTCAGGAATAAGGCAGTTTTATGTAGAAATAGATTTGTCATTAACAATCGAGAAGAAAATATAACCTTACTCGAGAGGTAGAGTTTAGAAGCTAATAGAAATTATTCAGAGTAGCCGTCGGTAGCTGATACATATATTTTTATGTTCAAATATGATCTCAGCACTGTATGTTTAACAAAAACAACAACTTGCAAATACGTACCTAGTAAGATAATTTGGTAGTAAAGTAATACGTACTTAGCAGTGTAATTTGACAGCAAGGTAATGCATATTTAGTCGGTAAATTGGTACTAAGGTAATACTTACCTAACAGGATAATTTGTAACAAGGTAATACATACCTAGTAGGATAATTTGGCAGTAAGATAATACGTACCTAGCAGGACAATTTGGTAATAAGATAATACATACCTAAGAGGATAATTTGGTAATAAGGTAATACATACCTAAGAGGATAATTTGGTAATAAGATAATACATACCTAAGAGGATAGTATGGTAATATGATAATACATACCTAAGAGGATAATTTGGTAATAAGATAATACATACCTAAGAGGATAATATGGTAATAAGGTAATACATACCTAAGAGGATAATATGGTAATAAGGTAATACATACCTAAGAAGATAATTTGGTAGTAAGGTAATACATATTCATGAAAGCCTCGACACTGGAAGAAATGATGCCACTGTTAGTTTACATGCCGTATAATAACTCGTATTTATCGAAATATGTGTCTGTAGTTGCAAACCGTACCATGTCAGAATCAATATCTCCATTTCGCAAAGTACACACTCTTTTCGTAACTCTACATCTAGAGACGTCTTGAATGCAGAATGAGACATTGCGACTATTCCAAGTTGTGAAATGTTAGATAAAAATGGATTTTATCTTTAACACTTTACTCTGTTTGTTTTAGTTTTTGTTTTCTTTACTCACAAACCGTACTGTTATTATCCGAACCTGCAACTAACTCTGTCTATTATCTTACAAACTGTTAGTTTACGTACTTAGAGATTAGCACCAAGTGTACGTTTTCATTGGAGGTTTCATAAGTTTCTCTTAAAAATTACTTGGAAACAGGCCTTTAAGAAAACTACTGCACAGAACGCACGACATTTAGTGGTTAGGAAAAAGAGTATAACTCAGTAGGTATCATACATTTAAGCTACTTTACAGTTATAATATTTATGTTCTACGTCATTCACTGTATCTATTATAGATATCAAATGGTGGTTTCTTTGTAAACCTTATAATCACGAACTGGAATTTTAAAGCTAATATTAAAACTCGTTATAGAACGTGTTTATAAGTCCAGAAAAGACTAGCATAATCTATGATGCTATTTTAGATACAAAACACTAAAAACAATAAACGTTCTTGAAACTGTGACAAAACGAAATAAAAACATCCCGATCGATCAATTTGCTTTTTTATCAAGTAAAATGTTAAGATATTTTTTGTTTAAGAGAAGGTGGAGTGATACTTAGCAGCCACATATGTATCTATGTAATGGTCACATTAATTTCTAGAATGTAATGCATTACCTTTTATACAGATTGTTGCATGGTTAACAATGAGAGACATTTACTATTATTTTTGTTGCACGATTGATGTTTTGAACGCAATGTTAGGGTGAAGAGTCATTGTAATATATATATATATATATACATAAAAGTCAGGGTACTTATGTCACATGTAACGTTTTACAAACTGAAACACGTTCTTTAAGATCTAAAAATTGTATTTCATGACAGAAGTTTTGTTCTCCATTTTAAATTACTAGTTCATCGGTAAGTATGCAAGCTGCGCAAATCGCTGCTTTTTACAATAAGCAGACAAAATGACTTATCGCATCATTCAAGATATAAAGAAAACACTTCATACTGTAAATAGATTTAAACTGCGATTTGCTGTTACATAAAAATATATTTATTTCATTAATGAATCTCTCAAGGATGTTTAAAAGTACCTAGAGCCTTAATTCCGGGATTGTGTAAAACGTTTGACGTTCTTTCTGTATGTTTTGCTAATCCTTTTAAGTAAACATGATTAAAAGAGATAGATTAATATTATTTCTCTGAAAACTCTAAAAGATTCACTCGTTTACCAAGTTTTCTGTCAATTTTATTCGACATTCAGTTATTTCGAGTCGATTATGCAGAGTGCACGAGCTCTCTGAGATCCTAAGTAATGATGTCAAAAACTGAAGTTATTGTTGACCTTTGGTCGGAGTCCATTTATTTAAAATGTTTAATCTGTTTTCTTTGTAAGATTGCAGAGTTTGGTCAACACTCGTAGTAGACGGTAAAAATCAATTATTATAAAGAAACGTATACAAATGCTAATGGTAGCCATTTTTTTCTCAAAACCAACAATAGAGACTCGACATTTCAAATGAAATTCTACAAGAGCATTTTAGACGTATGATTAATCACGAAATATTTACTTTTATGTTAACTAAGCCTCGGTTGGTGTCGTAGTCATATTGACTTAAGGGATACGATTCAGGGTAAACGTAGTTTGAGTGATAATATTTGCCCTTTTACAAAGCAGCTTAATAAATTTTTGTTAGTAAAGAGGAAATTGTAAGTTTAACGTGTTAGTAGGAGACTTAAGGGTTGATAAAGTTAAGAAAAAAGCAAAAATGCTACAGCTCTTTATACCCACTTTTAACTCAATATTTATTGGAAAATTTATTAACAACAGATGTCTAACACTACTGAAAAAATTATTTTACATTTTTTGCGATATATTTAGTAAATTGAAAATAATGTACTATGCATGGATAAAGAAGACATAGATTGAACAAAAAAACGTTACATTTCTACCGTACGGCTTATTAACATCTTTTTAATCCTAATATTGAGGAGAACTAAAGAAATTTCGAGATTTGGATATCTAATTTAACATCATAATTCATATTAGCCAACTACATTGTGTTACGTACAACATGAACTATAATTTCCAGTGTTACTAATACGAGGAAATAAGGTTCAAATATGATCTGTTTTTAAATTATTGTATGAATTTTGAAATTAGTACCCTCCAGCGGCACAGCAGTATGTCTGAGGACTTGTTTTTTTTTTGTTTGTTTTTGAATTTCGCGCAAAGCTACTCAAGGGCTATCTGCGCTAGCCGTCCCTAATTTAACAGTGTAAGACTAGAGGGAAGGCAGTTAGTCATCACCACCCACCGCCATCTCTTGGGCTACTCTTTTACCAACGAATAGTGGGATTGACCGTCACATATAACGCCCCACGGGTGAAAGGGCGAGCATGTTTGGTGCAACCGCGATTCGAACCCGCGATCCTTGGATTACGAGTCAAACGCCTTAATCCACCTGGCCATGCCGGGCCTGTCTGAGGACTTACACTACTAGAAACCAGGTTTCGATACTCGTGGTGGGCAGAGCACAGATAACCCTTTGGGAAGCTTTGTGCTTAATAACAAATAACAACAACATTGTTTTTATTTCTTTTAAAACAACTCTATTAGAAAAAAATCAAATTACTCATACAAACATAATACATTTCTGAAAACATAAGCCCCCCTCCAATGGCTCAGCGGTATGTCTGTGGACTTACAACGCTAAAAACCGGGCTTCGATACCCGTGGTGGGCAGAGCATAGATAGCCCATTGTGTAGCTTTCTACTTAATTCAACAACAACAACTGAAATCATAAGAAAGAATTTGTCATCAGAACTTTTCAGAAAGCTATTATTCTTGCTTTAGTCAAGGAAAAACAATATTTTTCTTGGATATTACAATACCATTATAAATGGAATGAATGGACTTACTGTTAGGAGTATTAACTCCAGCAAGCATGGCTGTTTGAAAAGTTTTAATACGGCTTGACTGGGCAATGTAAAAACTCTATTATGATAAAGGATAATAAAATTTTGTCCAAACATTCACAATAAAAGATTTTTATTATCAAGTCAAACCGTTTCCAAACTTCTGAGGTCTGAAAAGTGGATTTCTCATTATTAAGATTGTATTATAAGTCGCGATAGCGTTAAAGGTGAGATACCATTGCCATATCTCATAGTCTTGGTCGTATAGCCTTGAAAGAGAATTGAAGAGCAAAACTGTAGACTGAGGTAGCATTTCAGATGCCACGAACCCTAAACTATATATATAGTACAATAGTTTGATTACAAAACCACCTTCTTAACAGTTAAAATAATCTCTCAGTAATTATTAAACATTAGCATACAGAACTGAATATATAAATCAATATATTTATTCTGCTGTATACGCACATAATATATACGTACTGTATATATATATATATATACATTACATATAAATAAACAAAATTTGTATATATATATAAATGTGTGTATGTATGAAAGTATCACTTTGTTTATATTTCATTCATTCATTCACGTGACTCTTGTATTTTGGTTCGTGGAATTATTTGAACTTGAAAATAATTTGGTAAAGGGAGAATGTGCAATGTGTAGAACACGGGTATCTCAACTATAAACATATGGGGATCCTTTATGGCAGCTTGTGTGCTATAGGAACAGTGTTTCAAAACATATCAACGTGCATTGATTAAGCAAGTGTTAAATAATCTCGAAAGGCGAGAGACCACATAAGAAATCAACATATTGTTAACTAACAGATTCAACGTGTGACAGCTCTGGAGAGAATATAAATTACAAACAATTGTATTAGGGATTTAATCGGGTATTTTGTGTTCCTTTATAGGGTATTTTCTAATACATTTCGTTACGAAGCTCTAACACATAATTTTTAACTGCTGCCCGTTATCATAGGGCGAATATACAACTTGAAACCCACTTCTTCCAAGCACAAGTCTCAAAATTAATCTGTTATATGAATGCGTGCCCGTTTATTACGGTCAATCAAGATATTGATTTTTGAGTGTTTCCATGTTTCAGACCAGGTTGAGCAATATCGACTGGAAATCCAAAGGCTGCACCATCTCTACTGGAATAAACAGCGTTTGATGTCAATGTACACATTTCCTGTGTTACTAATTGTATCTGTTATTCTTTTCTAAAGTGATTCATTTTTTTCACTCATTTTGTTATTGTGTCATGTATATGTCTACTGAGAAGTTATGCCTCCATTGTCTATAATATAATAATTATCAAAACACTTAATGGAAGGGAAATAAATACAAAACGTATTCCACAGTTTTTTTCCTGATAAAATTATAATTTATTTTGCAGTAATGTTATTTAATTTTACCATACCTTTACGTTTCACATCTAAGTATTGTTGTGGAACATATTTCACAATTTATTCACACACACACACACACACATGTATAGCTCGGTATTAAAGGGCAACTATTTCCCTGAACATTTATGAAGTTTAAATAAATCTAATTCTGTCTTGACTCTTATTTTACCTTGGTCTTGTTTGTTTGTCATGGCCTAAACCTACCCATATTTGCAAGGAATTGAACTAGGTATTTTTGAGTTGTAAATCCGTAAAATTACTGCTGATCCATACGACTTTTGTTGAAACTCGTAACTTCCATAATCTGAATTTGATAACTCCTTGTGTTTGTTGATATAACTCTCTTCTAACTATTTTAATTGTGATAAACGATTTTACCGACACTGATGCGAATCTTTGGACTCTGGATGTGTGGTTCATTGATCTTTACATCAATGTGCGAATCTTTGGACTCTGGATGTGTGGTTCATTGATCTTTACATCAATGTGCGAATCTTTGGACTCTGGATGTGTGATTGATTGATCTTTACATCAATGTGGCAGATTATTGCGTGTTACTCCCATCTCTTGGGAATAACTTCCAGAAGTTGGCTTCTTATACAAAGAGCTCTAATTTTTCATTGGCTTAAAATATATCTTCATACAAACGTAGAAATAGAGTCTAATTTGCTTATGTCGTTGGAAATTACGTGTTATTGGAAAGGTGAAGAAAAAGGTGTGACGTGTGACAAGCTTTAGATTCGTCGCTGCGAAGATTTTTAAAACAATCCAAGATTTTTTTAAACCAAAGTAGTAGGTCTCTTGACGTAAGAGTTATTTGTTTTGTTTTGCTTTTGGTTGTGGAGATGAAAGACAGACCAAATAATTTTGGTCCGATGTTATTTAGGCATTTAACCCTAATTTGTAATTGTAACATTCTTTTGTAGACCAGAGTTCCTTACTTCAAGGTAAGTCATCAAGACCGTTATTTCTTTCAGTATAAAATTTCTTTAAAATGTGGAAAAAAAAGAGAATTTATACAGAGATTCCTAGTAGAACGTCAATAAATTTGAATATCTTATTTTACTACTGTAATAATCACCTGGCGTGGTGATAAAACAACAATAAATGCATTGTTATTGACAAACGGATCATCTCAAATTAGACCACAACAATAAATGGGAAAAACAGCTTCCTCTTTCATTGTCCTTCTTTGTCGGTACAGGTCAGTTAGGTTTCAATACCCGTAGTGGGCAGAGCACGGGTAGCCCGTTGTAATGATTTGTCCTTAATTACCACAAAGTAACAAACTGTTGTATAACTTTGCGCTTAAAACAAACAAACAAACTTTATTTAAATGACATGAGATTAGGTGGAGTGTATAATAGGAGAGGAATATGAACATTTGGAGTCGGACCACGGGTTAAGGTTGAAATGTTTTGGTGTTATTGCATGGGTTAAGCCACTATATCGTTTCGTTTTCTGCCTACACCAGTGTTAAAAGAACCACAGTTGTAAGAGAGTATCGAATCTAAGTTCCACACAACAAGATGAAGTTTTATACCACACTTAAACTTGATAAAATCTACATAACCTCCCTGTTAATATTTCATCGTTGCTAACACTAAATAGCGCGTGCAACTCTGTTCTCTATTTTACTAGTGTACTTTGTTCAACCGTTTGTTCTTTTATTTTATTTCCAGTAATTTCCGTAGTTGCTGCTTATATGTAATAAATAATAAATATATATATATAATAAATATGGCGACCTAATGTCGTGATTTTTTATTGCAAGAAAAGAATATATAGAAAACGCTCGCAAACTACATCCAGTTTGGCAAATTTTAATACATCTAAGAAAAATACAAATACAATGTATTAAATTAAGTACTTTCTGAAAGTATCAAACCGATAATCTTACGTACATTTTTTTTCCAATGATAATTGAATCATCCATATTAATAACTCACAAATAAACATTTTTAATCTCTAGCATATTAAAAGAACATATGTAGACATAAACACCATATTATTAATAAAACATAAAATTAAAATAACACTTTTAATAAGAAACTTGTAAATGAAGCCGTGTTTGCAATTGTCCTTAAAGAAACGCAGTATTTTCGGGTACTGAGTGTTAATATTTAAAAACTATAACTCAAATAAACATTAGACACCTAATTAAAACGCATATTCGCTCTTAGCTCATCTGAGCGACAGCATTATCACTGAGAAGACGCTGCTAACCAATCTCTGTTATTGTTTCAGCTCTGAGAACCCGCTGGTAACTCCTCTAGCTAACAGCGTGAGCTACGTTTTTAGTTATTGCGTTAGCGTGAGCTACGTTTATTTGAAAAAATAATACCCTCCCTTTCTTCGTAATTTGATATTACGTTCTTACGGTTCAGATGGTTATTTTCATAAAGAGATCGAGTTTACTTTAATTTGCTTTAAAAGAAACCTTCCGCAGTTATGTTAAACAGGTTTGTCTTTTCATCTTTATTTTTTCAGGAATTGTTTTATTGTTTGTTTGTTTTTTTTTTTAATTTTGCGCAAAGCTACTCGAGGGCTATCTGCGCCAGCTGTCCGTAATTTAACGGTGTAAGACTAGAGGGAAGGCAGCTTGTTATCACCACCCACCACCAACTCCTGGGCTACTCTTTTATGAACGAATAGTGGGATTGACCATCACACTATAACGCCCCCACGGCTGGGAGGGCGAGCATGTTTGGTGTGACCTGGATTCGAATCCGCGACCCTCGGATTACGAGTCGAACGCCTTAACACGTTTGGCCATGCCGGGCCAAGGTGAATAGACATAATACATTAACCTTATCTGGAATATTTAGTCACCGTATACCAACTCCTAACAAAATAACTGATGTATATTTTCAAAGGGAGGGTAATTAATGTGCCCCATGGCTGAAAGGGCGAGCATGTTTGGTGTAACGGGGATTTGAACTCGCGACCATCGGATTGTGAGTCAAATGCTTTAACCCATCTGGCCATGCCGGATCCTTTTTCAGAAATAAATATAGTGAATACAGTAGTTGGTGGATCATATACTTTTTCTATCAATATCTCTGAATCGTTAGATGTTGCAGTGGTTAGTAGGCTGTACGACTACTTAAGTCTAATTGTTAATCAGTTAATACTTTTCCTTTTGTTAATAGGTAATAATTACTAGCAAGTTTTTGTTGTTTTTTAGTTATACGTTTGGGCTGTTAATCTGCTGCTATTTTGAAGAAAGTTCTGAGAACGACTATTTTCAAGGACGTAGTGACCAACATTCAACCTTGGTCTTCTTCATAGAAAAGCTGTTACACAGCCCGTTCTAAGGCCCAGCATAGTCATCTGGTAGGTCGCGGGTTTTAATCCCCGTAACACCAAACATTTTCGTCCTTTCAGCCATCGGGGCTTTATAATGTGATAGTCAATCACACTGTTCGTTGTTATCCCTAGAATTGGCGGTAGGCGGTGATGACCAGCTGTTTTCCCTTTAGCTTTACACTGCTAAATTAGGGACGCCTAGTGCAGATGGACCTCGTGTATCTTTGAGCGAAATTTAAAAAAACAAATCAAACTATAAATAAGAGTTTGTGATATTTTGTTAATTGTGTCGAAGAATACTGTTTGTTTAGATGATTTGAGAATTCTGGATAGAATAGTATTTGTAGAATGTTCTTATATATTGTCAGCTTATCTGTTCTCAACCTTTTGACTTAGATTGACTGTTTTGGGGGCGGTACCTTCGAAATGTTCTATTTAGAGCCTATGATTAGTCCTTCTTGTTGCTGTTGATCTTGCTATTTGAGTAAGTTGAGTGTGTGTGTTTTTCTTATAGCAAAACCACAAAGGGCTATCTGCTAAGAAAATACACGCACTTCGCGGAGGTGAATCGAACCCCGGTCTCCCGGAGTAAGTTGAATAGATACAAAATGTTTTTAGGTTTTATTGTCATGACGGTTGTTAGTTGACTGCATACTCTAAGCGTTATATTGTCAGTTAATGAGCAGGTAAGATATAGAAGGTGACCATTGTATCTTCTTTGGTGTCGCGGTTGATTTTGTCATCTCTAGAAAGCGGACTTAGTCCATAACATGAGAGGACATCTTACACGTTAACAATAATATTTTGTCTACCAGTTGTCGTGCTAATGAGGAGTCTTTACGCTTTAGTTAACGAATCAGTTAACTATAGAATGAATTTGTAAATTTTGTGAATACACAATATAAGTTCCAGGTAAACCAAAGAAGTGGAGTGGTACTGTAGGGTGTTTGTTGGTCGTATAACTGTCTCTGTTTTAAGCTGTTTTATCTGTGTCTAAAGATGCAGTGAAAACCTACTGTATCTAACTTTTAATAATTACCCAGTAGTTTCATAAAATTATTTACAACTGTAGTTCAACCAATTTATTTTAATTATACGTTGTTTCGCCATTTTTTATTACCAGCATGAAACTACATTCTTTGAGTTTGGAGTTTATCATAAAATTTCCATAGGTAATAGTCACTTTTTTGTACATTAGACTTTAATTGTACGTTTGAATTCTCAGAGCGAATCAGTCAACTATTTTTCAATGTTGTTTTTTTCTCTCTCTCTAGAAACCAGAATTGAGCTAATCTCCAACTGGTAGACCTTCTTAAGTTGTCTTTTCAGTAGGAAAATTGAATGCAATCAAAATCTTTTGCATTCTAAAGAACTTTGTCTCAATACCTTTTATATCTTTTCATGTATTTGTATTTCAAAAATACCCTTCAGAGTTCCGTGGAGCTGAGTAAATAGTTTTCTTTCTAGAATGTCTTTTGCATATCTTCATTCGATTGTTCTTCCTTTGTACATCGCAGATTCGAGTTGCATCCAAACACAAATAAAAAGTTGTTTTTTTTTCTTGAGACCTTCATGAATATGTATCACATGCCTTTGAAAAAACAACTAAAATATAACCTAGGGCCACACAGGAATAACGCTGTTTATACAGTACTTACAGAATTGTCTATATCCCATAAGTTCTTGCTTCCCTGTTACTGTGTAATGTTTATCCTCTTAGCATATCGAATGTGTTTACTTTAGTTAATACGTTTTCCTAAGGCTTTAAAACTTAGCTCTTCGCCATCAAGATCTGAGAACATTCCATCGATAATTTCTTATGCATGCAGTTCCTACTCGTATTGTTTGTTTGTTTTGAATTTTGCACAAAGCTACACAAGGGATATCTGAGCTAGCCGTCCCTAATTTAGCAATGTAAGACAAGAGGGAAGGCAACTAGTCATCACCACCCACCACCAACTCTTGGGCTACTCTTTTACCAACGAATAGTGGGATAGACCATCATATTTTTAAGCCCCCATGGCTGAAAGAGCGAGCATGCTTGGTGCGACGGGGATTCGAACCCGCGACCCTCGAATTACGAGTCGAATCCTTAACCCACTGACCATGCCGGGCCATATTGGTATTATTACATCTTGGAATAGGTTTGTTTCTTTATATCGCTATATCATACGAAATTAAAACTTTATCCATTAACAATGTAGCTGTACAACTAACGAGACAAACTCTGTATATTAAAAAAATCACTTTTGTTACGCAAGCTACATTAAACGAGTGGATGCTTTTATAGGATAAAGCCACATCAGGCTATTTGCTGTGTTCACCAACGGGAATCGAACTTTTGATTTGTAGCATGGTAATTCCGTAGATTTAACGCTTTGCCGTCGGGGAACAAAACATTAAACGAAATCAGTTATTATTGGCTTTTATATTACGTTAAGCATTATAATATCAACTATTGGATAATAAAGAAAACCTCTTGCACTTGTTGTAATTCCTAACATGGATATATCTTAATACCCATGATAAACAATACCAAACATATTCTGGAAATAACATTGGTAAACAGATCTGACAACACTTGAGGTCACCAGAAACATGCTTAAGAAACACATGAAAAAAAGAAAAAAATTATAACAGAACTAAAAAGAAAAATCAATCTTACAATTCAGTAAAACTGGAATGAAAATAAATAAAGATACAATTATGGTAGGGCCGCTAGTGTCATCTCCAGAGAATTCGAATAATATTTACTAAAACATATAATAACCAATTTTATCATAAATATCATATGATGAAACATTATTCTTTCTTTATCAATAAAAGTGTTAATACCCATACCAGCCGTTCAGAGATAGATACACATGGAAGGTTTTATTTTGAGAGGGGTGACACATGAAAGGAATATCCTAAAAATGAACATATCATGAATAAATATTGTCCAAACGTTTCAACACTTAAAACTCATGGTGGCTCAGGGTAAGGGTTTTGGACTTATAACATTAAATGTTGGGTTTCGATACCTGTATCTAACATAGTATAAATATCACTTTGTGTAGCTTTGTTATTAATAAAGAGAATGAAAACAAAATTTGAAGTCGCCTGCTGGTACAGCGGTAAGTCTACGGATTTACACTGCTAATATTGGGGTTCGATTACTCTCGGTGGACTCAGCAGATAACTCGATTGGGCTTTACTTTTAGAAAACAAACGAAATATAAAATTAAAAATGTGAATCTACTGCCATCTATGAGTGTGTTGGAAAATATTATTCTAAATTAATAAAATATTAATCAAATTATATATTACTTCGCATTCATATTCCAATAAACACCGGATTATTGCAAAAACGAATGTTTTATAATAATGTTGCTAATTTAGTTTTCTTTTATCAAAGATAAAAATATAATATTTGATGATAAAGCCAAATGCACTGTTTGATTCACCGCACCCTCTTCTCAAAATCTAAGCTGTACTTCTTTTGTACATAGAAAAGACGTTATTTTGTGGTGAAAATAATCGAAAGTTAATACTAAAGCACTCTATATAAGCGTACAGCGACTCTGTATTTTCAATGAGTTACCAACTTAAAAAAAACAGATTTTAACCATCAATTTCTAGCGCTTTGATACACCATTTCTTACAAAGAAATTGCACACAAATTTTTAAGATAAGTTGATCTTTTTAAGTAAGGATAATCTATGAAGTTTTGTAAGTCTTAGCAATGTTTGTTTATGTTATATCGTGAAAAACATATTTCGATCTGATTAAGTAAATACAGTTACATCTTTACAATGCTTGTACAACTACGACAGGCCTTATTAAGTATATATAGTCATTATAACGTAAGTTATTGTCTAGCTTTATCCAGGTTTTTGCTTGTACTACAGACATTATAAAGTGTATAGAGTCATTATAACACAAATAACGGTCTAACGTCTTCAAACTGTTATCAGTATGACGGGTCTTTCAAAGTACACATAGCCTTATAACACAAGTTATTGTCTAGCTTCGTCAAATGGTTACTAGTATGACAGGTCTTAATAAATAGATACAATTCTAGCTTCATCAAATGGTTACTAGTATGACAGGTGTTGCGAGATACATACAGGTCCCGCTTTATCAAACGGTTACTAGTATGACAGGTCCCAAGAGTTAAGTCCTTGTATTGAAACAAAGTTTATGTTTCAGATTCATTATCTGTTTGGTAATACTGCAGACTTTATTAGGTTCAAGTTTGTTTTTGTGTCACAAATCTTGGTTCTAATTCATTATTCCTCTGTCATATGGTAACTATTACCAAGCGTCTAGAGATGTTTCACATAAAGTTAGGGTTAAAATTCATCACACACTTACCGGTATGATAATTAGCGTTAAGGACAAGTTTTACATTTTTGATAGAAAAAGGCAATAAGGACGCATTATTTTTAACTTTCAAATGCTAGTTTCAGAATAGTTTTTTGTGATGATTCTACAAACATTAAATGCCCAGCTCTAATAACAACAAGCAACAGAATTAACCTTTGTAAATTTTCTTCATGGTTTGTGTAGGTAATGTTAAATAACCGTTGTGTTAATCACCAAACGTAAAACTTTAAATAAAATATTTAAATAATGATTTACATGCATTATTGGTAGGAAATAAAACGTCTTGCTTCATTTGAAAAAAACAAACATCTAACTGAATTTAGCTGTAGCTCTTGTAAGCATTAATGGAGTTTTTAAAAGTAATTTGTAGTAACGAATTAAAACGTTTTAATTATTTCGTTACTTCCGAAAATAATTTTAATAAATTGTAGTAACATTCATACGGAGTAAAATGTTGTTCTGAGGGACGTATTTTGTTCAGATTTCTAAATGATAATTTCGATTTTTAAATGTTCGTTGTGTATGAACGTTACAAATAATTTAGGCCAAAAAATCGACTGGATTCCTTCAGCATCATTAACTTTCAACAACGTTAATAACAAGTCGGTTCTTTCAAAAATGAGTTTCGTGAAATGGCTCTCAACTAGTACACTTAATATAATACTACGTAAACTCACTTCCCAAATTTCTTCTTGCTGGTTGAATTTCAAAGGATTTCAAGCGTTTCTTACTTCACTGCTGAATATTAGCATTACGTCCAAGCGAGCTTTCTCACAGTTTTCGTGTAAGGAACCAGAGTTTCTATGAAGGGACAAGTTTTACAATTGTTAGCCTATTGAGAGCTTTATGTTGTATACTTATCTGATAACATTATGTTTTTCATAAATAACTTATGTGTTGAATGGATGTTTCTACACACAAGAGGGAGACTCTTTCGATACGTTTCATTTACATTGTAATCTCCACTGTGATTGCAATGTCGAGTTTGAAGATTTAAAAGGAATTATTTATTAAGTTTTGCTATAATAGGATAAATGGAGTTGAATAAACTAGACCGTGTTTAATAGGCGTTCCATGAGATATTTGATACGAAAAGGTATTTTAAAGTCCGAAAAAATTAAAACCTTTGTCCAGATTGAAGGAGAAAATAAAAATTAAAACTTTCAAAACTTCTCGTTCAATAACTGGTAAGCCTTTTCACAATAAAAGTATATATATATATATATTGTTTTTAACTGTTGTAAAAATAGATAGTAGTTAATTGACAAAAAGTACAGTTTATTGCTACTTAAAAATGAAAACTACGTAACTAATACTTTAAGTAGAATTTTCGCGCATGGTCACAAAATGGCTCTTTGTGCATAGCAGTCATTAATTTTTAAATAATAAACTAGAGAAAAGATAGCTAACAGCAGCTACCAACAACTCGTGGGCGATTTTTTTAACGATAAAATAATTATATTTGTCTAACACTCTTATAGCGTAGTAACCATTGCATTATAGTGCAACGAACCGTTTTGTGGCAACAGGCTGCAAACCAAGAAACTCTCGATTTCATAGTCCGAGCACACTATCTCTTGAGGCCACACTCGACCCGACTGCTTAAATAAACGATTTATTATTATTTGAGGAGCAAAAAGTTTAAAAGAACACAAGTATCTATAATAAAAACAATAGCTGTAATAATATCTTTTTTTTTTTTTTTGCATTTCTTGGCTCCACAGTGGATTATTACACAGAACAAAAACTCGTATAAAATAACTAAAAAACAAATGTACACATATGAAACGTACATTAGAATTTGCAAATCATTAAAACTGCTGCTGCTGTGACCGCGGGTTGGACAGACGAGAATCTGACTTTTTTAGTAAATATATGTTTATAAATATTTGTATATACTAATGTATGATTAACAAGAAAAAAAAAGAAGACACTTCAGTGTTTTAATGTACTTGAGCTGTCACTTTGCTATTTTCGTTAAATAAACTTTGAACTTTATTAAAGTTTAAATAAACCTCGTTAAAACTGAACGTGTCTTCAACAATCAGTTAAATGTAAGACGGTTTATTTCAGGTCTTTATTTGTTTATTTGGAATTAAGCACAAAACTACACGATGGGCTATATGTACTCTGCCCACCACGGGTATCGAAAACCGGTTTTTAGCGTTGTAAGTCCGCAGACATACCGCTGTGCCACTGGGGGGGCAGGCATTATTTCAGGCCAATGTAGTGCATTAGCATGCATTCGGCCATTTCACTGTGTTTGTGCTTTGTGAGTTCAAACTGCAAGACCTACGACGGAACAAGAAATGAGTATTATTGTTTTTAAATCAGGCCCATGTGAAACACCTGCTGCAAACATCATTGAAATGCGCATGTCATTAATATGATAATACCCTTAACAAAGACGACCTGAAGAAAACATGTTCGATAACCCTCAACAAGTGACTGCAGAATAAACCCATTAAAAAAAAACTTGATTATTTAGTTCTTCATCGTTCTGCCATTGATCATACAATAACTCAACTGATGTTTAACTTTTTATCACACACTCCTTCCAACATGACAACACCGTCAGGAAACAAAACTTCTCCAAACCAAGGTAACTATTAATAAATACTGATAAAATACAATCACTATTAACCTGTTGACTGCCAAGTATTTCAGCTGCTACAATACAACTCTAATGCTTCTTCACTTTGTAACTTTTTCGTGACGCCATTTTAGATCGAAAGTGAAACAATTTGTAAGTAGGTCAAATTCATGTATGGTGCTGACATCTAGCGTTGAATTTAGGTATTATTGAGAAAGAATTAACTCGTCCGTGGCACTATGTTACCGATCGGCTTGGACGACTTATCTCGTCTACGGCATTGAACAGATTAAGATAGGTCGCGCAAGACGTCATGTACATATTATTTTTTAAGAAGACCTAATTACAAAACACAATCAACATTTTTCTTTGTATTATACACTTTTAAACATTTCAAAAGAGAAAACTACATAAGCTATATTTTATATAAATAAAATGCGAACCAATGTACACAAATAGTTAAAACTGCACCTGCATTTATTACTTGAGAGACAAAAAATGATTTGAACACAATTACAGATAACAAACACGATTTGCAATATCCTACATAATTTTTCATTTTCCTCGATTCAGAATAGCTTATTGAATAAAACTACAAACTCATATCAAACCAAATATAATATCCGCCTAAAAACATTGGAAATGGATACGTAGAAATAAGCCTCCCGCTAGTAGAGCGATAAATCTACGGATTTACAACGCTAAAATCAGGAGTTTGATTTCCCTCGGTGGGCTCAGCAGATAGCCCAATGTGGCTTTGCTATAAGAAAACACACACACACATAGAAATAAAATGCACATTAAAATATGTAAATATATAAAATTAAATTTACAATGCTTGTGGAGTGAGCAGACGCGTATTATGTATATACACATATTTACATTAGTTTGTTTTAACCTAAAAACAAGACGAAACAAAAATAATTTAAAAAATAAACAAAAAACTTGCACTAATTAAGAAGATCCCAGAGTACAAGCTATAATGTGGGATATAAAATGTACCCTAGGTTTTGGAGGTGACTGAACAATAGGACCCATATTGCGGTGGGGATACACCGTCTATCAGTCTTAACCTCCATTCGCCAGTTTCACATAAAGAAATAAAGTAAAGAAGTAGCAATGGATGTAGAAATAAAAATTAGGAGAGCGAGATGTGGGTGTTCAAGCCCACAACGTCCCTCATCTATATCGCCCTTCACTGGCTGCAGACAGTTATGGAAAGGGGACTGTTCTCCAAAGTAAAGAAGAAAAAAATTTAAAAATTTCCTCTAAAATATACATATACGTACATATATGTGTGTATATTCCACACTTCATGAGGGTGTCAAATGTCAACGGTATCTATTCATAGGACAGTTATAATTTATAATAAGTATTACTTACTATAAATATTAGTATTAGTTATCACACACTAAATATATGGTTCCTTATTACATTTTTGAGAATTTGGCACTGCGTGAGGCATGGCGTACATTTGTGCTCCCACTAGCATTGTGGTAAGCCTCAAAAGGTTTATAACATTAAAAACTGGATTTCGATGTTCGTGGTGGACACAGCACAAATATCCCACTGTGCGGCTTTGCGCTTAAGTAACAAAGAACAAACCAATATTAATGTAAAGTTAAGCACATATTGAAATAAGTTAATGTGCAGTTTTAATACTTCTAATAATTTCTGTTTCTCGCAACGCTACACAAGGGCTATCTGCGCTAGTCGCCCCTAATTCAGCAGTGTAAGACTAGAGAGAAGGAAGCTCGGTATCACCACCCACCGCCAACTCTTGGGCTACTCTTTTACCAACGAATAGTGGAATTGACCGTCACATTATGATCCCCTACGGCTGAAAGGGCGAGCATGTTTGGTGCGACGCAGATTCGAACCCGCGACTCTCAGATTAGAGTCAACTGCCTTAACCACCTGGCTATGCTGGGCCTATTTGATTTGACAAACAATGTAAATTACTTGTTAAATTTGGAGGGGGGGCGCTTCATGCTAATTCAAATCTTGAATTAGTAATGAATGTGATAATTAAAATATATTTCTTTAACTAAATCATAAGCTGAATTTCTAAGCAAACATGAAAATATGTCGAACATGACAGACACAATGAAATTTATTAATGTGATAAGTTGCTTCAAGTGAAGAAGACTCAAATTTTTTTAAAAACAAAAAGCAATGGAAACCAAAATTTATCCATTGAAAGAAAAATATTTTACAATGTTAACAATTTTACAATAGTTTTTCTCTCATTAATCACGTGTATTTTAAAATTGCTTTCGAAAATTGAAAATTACATTAGTGTAAAAGTTACCAAGGCTAATTAAATCTGACAAGCACGATCTTAAAAAAACAGATTTAATAACATATCTGAGTATTCTACACTGCCTGAAGGACTTTTTCAGAAAAGTGACAAAACAGCTGCGTCCCAGGGGAAGACATACGAGATCCTTGTCATCCTGCACACGTATGAGTAAGAAAGATCACGTTTTATCACCGGTCACTACGAATGGACGTTTCCACAATCCTCTGTTATTGTAACCGCCATGTACTGCATTCCAATAAGTAAGGGGTGGGGGTAGTGAAGAAAAGCCTGTTGGCGGCGAACAAGCTTTGTGGTCTAGCTGTTCTCTCTCTCTCGTGAGCTGGAATGTTCTCTATTTTGTATGTGAAGAACGTGAATAGTGAAGCTAGATTAGTGTGGAAAGATGATCAAAAGTTGAACGTTAGAAGTTCACGTATTCGATACTAAAGATAAGAAACATATCTCTAATTAAGTACATCGACATGGTAAGTATTTGTGAATATTCCAAAATTAATTAAAATCAAAATAATTGAAGTAAAGTAACGAATCAATAAATGTGTAACTAAATACTGAAGGAATAAACATGACCATAGCACAAATAAATATTGAACTTGAAAATCATATACGTAAATTAAATATTAATTAATATAGAAAAGGGTTAATATTTTCGCACATCTGGTATAAGATTAAATCCTTAAGTTAGTGTTTGTTGTTATTCTCCTTTATTTGTCAGCTAAATCCTTAAGTTAGTGTTTGTTGTTATTCTCCTTTATTTGGCAGCTAAATCCTTAAGTTAGTGTTTGTTGTTATTCTCCTTTATTTGTCAGCTAAATCCTTAAGTTAGTGTTTGTTGTTATTCTCCTTTATTTGTCAGATAAATCCTTAAGTTAGTGTTTGTTGTTATTCTCCTTTATTTGGCAAATAAGTCCTTAAGTTAGTGTTTGTTATTCTCCTTTATTTGGCAAATAAATCCTTAAGTTAGTGTTTGTTGTTATTCTCCTTTATTTGTCAGCTAAATCCTTAAGTTAGTGTTTGTTGTTATTCTCTTTTATTTGTCAGCTAAATCCTTAAGTTAGTGTTTGTTGTTATTCTCCTTTATTTGTCAGCTTAAAATCATATCGTTCTTTACAATAAGACAGTTCTTAAGACTTAATGTTAGTTATGCTTACATAATAAATTACAAAGAACACACAAATATCAAACGTTTAAAACATACATTTGATTACAAATGTTTTTTAACTGTGATGTTCAGAACAAAAATTGTCAAGAAACCTTAGAATAAAAAAGTAAGCAAACTGCTGAGCTAAGAGTTCTTCCTAACAGGCCCAGCATGGTCAGGTGGTTAAGGCATCCGATTCGTAATCTGAGGGTCGCGGGTTCGAATCCCCATCTCACCAGATATACTTGCCCTTTCAAACGTGGGGGTGTTATAATGTGATGGTCAATCCTACTATTCGTTGTTAAAAAAGTAGACCAAGAGTTGGGTGTGGGTGGTGGTGACTAGATGCCTTAACTACTAAATTAGGGACGGCTAGCAAAGATAGCCCTCAAGTAGCTTTGCGCAAAATTCAAAAACAACCAAAGAATCTAAAGAATAACTGACAAAAAAATTATTTTACTTTCATGTTGTCTTTCGTCTCCTAACTTTCCAATGCTGAGAGAACATACGATTGCATACTTAAAACCGAACTTTAAACCCACCTCCTGGTTCGCAGTGATGTAGTGTATATTTTTCTTTCTAAGTCGTCACGTGGAAATAGTTATTTCAAAAATAGAAATTCAAAAACAAACAAACAATCCTCCCAATATCTCTTACCACATTATTTTTATTCAGTATATCGTTTCATCTTACCAGAATGAACATTTTCTTCTTACAACATTTTTAAGTTGTAAAAAAGTTGTTGTTTTGCAATAAAAAAGCAAGAAGTCTTAATAACAATACAAAGTTTACCATTTAAACATAGTCAAACATCTAAATTTGTATTTCTGTATCTTACTTTAGTTTTCGAACACACTCGCTATATTTGTTCCGATACAAGACTGTGCTGCACACGGTTATCACGAAGAAGCACATCTCTTCTAGTATATGCACATTAGTCCTGAACCAGAAACAAATTATATCTGTTCTAGCATATACGTGCATTAGTCAGGAATCAGAAACACTTTACATCTGTTCTCGCATATGCACATTGGTTCTTATGCACAAATACATTACATCTGTTCTAGCATATGTACATTAGTCCTGAACCATAAACACTTTAATTTGTTCTAGCATATGCACATTGATTCTTATGCATACATTATATCTGTTCTAGCATATGGACATTAGTCCTGAACCAGAAACACTTTACATCTCTTTTGGCATATGCACATTGGTTCTTATGCAGAAACGCTTTAAGTATGTTCTATAATATATTACTCTGTGTTTGGCATATTCTCTACATCTGTTATTATATGTACTAATTTGTCCTAACACACCCACTAAATTTGTTATGAAATTTGCTACTTTGGCTTTGAAATTATACACAATGAGTCTGACACACTCACCATATGCACTGTTCTAGTATATGCTGCATTAGCTCTTGCATATTTATAACAACTATTCTAACATATGTTGTCTTGGTTTTGATCCACTCAATAGATCTGTTATGACACACAAATTTAATTCATTTTAACATATACTACTTTGATTCTAACATATTCACTATGATTCTGTCTTACAAAATGCATCTGTGATGACCCAGTGCATAAGTCTAATACTCTTACTACATCTGTTAAAGTAATTGTTCCCTTGGTTCTGTCACACTAGATACATATATTCTATCATATGCGGCCTTGGTTCTCAGTCACTCAAGACATCTGTCCTCGCCTGGGTTATATTGGTTCTAAAACAGTAACTACGCATATTCTGACATGTGTTACCTTAACACATTCACATATATTTCAACCTGAGATTATGTTACATTTGTCGTGACGCATACGCACTTTAAATATGTTCAACATTGGTTCTTACAACATCCACTGCAGCTGTTCTACTGACGGCTCTGAAATATTCACAGAGGTTCTTAGACACTCATTATTTATGTATGTTGTAGCACACGTTGCCTTTGTTAGAACTCACTCAATACATCTGTTACGAACTAATACAATATATACTGGTCTTGACTGGAAGCTCATTACATCTGTTTTGACACATATGACCTTGGTTATAGTACAGTCACTGTACCTGTACTTGCATATGTTTTTGACACACTTACTATATATGTTCCTGTTAATGACCCTGACTCCCAGAAAACATTTTTTTATTACACACTTTGGTTTTGGCATACTCACTAAATCTATAGTGACATTTGATACCTTGGTTCTAGCATACTCACTACACCTATTCTGACATTTGATACCCTGGTTCTTATACACTAACTACATCTTTTTGAACAGTTGATACCTTGGGTCTGACATACTCACTACCTCCATTCTGCTTGTTGTTACCTTGGTCCTAACATACTCACTACCTCCATTCTGCTTGTTGTTACCTTGGTTCTGACATACTAACTACATCTATTCTGCTTGTTGTTACCTTGGTTCTGACATACTAACTACCTCTATTCTGCTTGTTGTTACCTTGGTTCTGACATACTAACTACATCTATTCTACTTGTTGTTACCTTGACATACTAACTACATCTATTCTGCTTGTTGTTACCTTGGTTCTGACATACTAACTACATCTATTCTACTTGTTGTTACCTTGGTTCTGACATACTAACTACATCTATTCTACTTGTTGTTACCTTGGTTCTGACATACTAACTACATCTATTCTGCTTGTTGTTACCTTGGTTCTGACATACTAACTACATCTATTCTGCTTGTTGTTACCTTGGTTCTGACATACTAACTACATCTATTCTGCTTGTTGTTACCTTGGTTCTGACATACTAACTACATCTATTCTGCTTGTTGTTACCTTGGTTCTGACATACTAACTACATCTATTCTGCTTGTTGTTACCTTGGTTCTGACATACTTGTTGTTACCTTGGTTCTGACATACTACATCTATTCTACTTGTTGTTACCTTGGTTCTGACATACTAACTACATCTATTCTACTTGTTGTTACCTTGGTTCTGACATACTAACCACATATATTCTACTTGTTGTTACCTTGGTTCTGACATACTAACTACATCTATTCTGCTTGTTGTTACCTTGGTTCTGACATACTAACTACATCTATTCTGCTTGTTGTTACCTTGGTTCTGACATACTAACTACATCTATTCTGCTTGTTGTTACCTTGGTTCTGACATACTAACTACATCTATTCTGCTTGTTGTTACCTTGGTTCTGACATACTAACTACATCTATTCTGCTTGTTGTTACCTTGGTTCTGACATACTAACTACATCTATTCTGCTTGTTGTTACCTTGGTTCTGGCGTATGTCAACACAGTTTATACACTTCATTACATCTGGTCATTTACGATTCCTTGGCCCTCGCGTAGTGTTCAATGATTGAAAAAACTCACGATTATTTTGAAACAACGATTATTTAATACACAATTCTAAAAATAAGACAGTTTTTTTATCTAAAATTTACAATAAAATGCCAATAACTTGCTATAAAAGATTAAAATCAAACAAACCCTATGAGACTGGACAGTCTTGTTGTACACTTTACATGTTTTGATGTGTATCAGTGCGTTGTCCTCGAGAGTGTAACGATTTGATATTTATCAGTGCGTTGTTCTCAGGAGTGTAACGATTTTTCAAAATATAACACTTATATATATAATTACCAGGAGACTAATTTGTATTTTAAAGAATCTAACGCCATCTACTGACAACATTTCCACCAGGTCTATCATACTTATTCAATAATTTAAATTAACTTTTTTTACATTTAATTTTCTCAATAGATTCATGTATATTCGTACTAATTAAATTTCCAGGTTGTGCTAAATAACAATATTTTTCCCATTGAGTTACGTATTTAGTTTCACTAATGTGTCCTGCTAAAGACGAAATAGTATTATTTTTAAATTTCGTCTTTTGTTTACTACTTCTGTACTTCAAATTTCTTCTAGTTTCTTCCATGTAAGCTACTTTATATTCACATGATATTTTATATATATAACAAATGTTTCCATTAAATCTATTTTATCTTTAACCGTATTAAGAATTAAAATAATCGACAGTCGTTTTTTTTAAACATATCTGATTATACCCGTGTTATATTGGTTTGGATACAATAATTTCAGCTGTGTAGACTTGCTACTTTGGTTCTATATTGGTCCTGACGAATAAGCACTTTAAATATGTTCTGACTCACCCAGTACATCTGTAGTGATATACGTTGGTGTAGTCCCGAATCACTCATTACATCTGTTGTCAGATAAGTTACCTTGGTAACGCAGTCGCTACATCTGTTATCACATACGTTGTGATTATATTGTATTTATAAGTTACCTAAGTGCACTATTTTGACATGACGATACTTCAGTTCTATTGCACTCGCAATATGTGCACATTAGTTTCGAGACGCTCATTACATCTCTTTCAACACACTTATTTTGATTCTGTGACATTCACTATAATTCTGACTCTGAAACTGCATCTGTTATAGATATACTGCATCAGTTATGACAGTCACTACACCTGTCTGTCGTGACATATGTTACCATGGTTCTAACATCTGTTTCTGACAGAGGCAAATTTTACGTTAGATTTTACGTATGCAACTTTGGTTCTGACTCATTCATTACGTTTGTTCTGAGACATTTTAGAATTGTTCTGACACTCTTACATATCTGTTCTGACGCAGTCGCTGTACATCTCATTTGAATAACATCTGATTTCCTTCGTACACAAATTACACTTCTTCTGAAAAGTTCTATATCAACCCTGAAGAACACACTTTGCCTTTCAGTCGAGATAGCTGCCATATAATATATTCTTCATGTTCACCACGTTACTCTGGTTCGCCTGTTGTCACATACTTTTGGCAAATGTGATCGCTTGTTATAGTGACTACAATTTTGATACACGAACTTCCAATAAACATGACCTTTGGTTGTAGTAACGACATCTTTGATCAGGTATAAAAAATAACAAGAAAGACTTACGAGAGTGTAACTATTGTTTCTATTGACAATTAGCTATAACAGACACCTTCAATAAATATGGCCTTTGATTGTATTAAAGTCATTCTTGGATCAGGTATAAAAAGTAACAACAAGAAAGACTTACGACAAAGTGACTGTTGGTTCTACTAATAATTAACTATAACAGACACCTTCAATAAATATGGCCTTTGATTGTATTAAAGTCATTCTTGGATCAGGTATGAAGAGAACAACAAGAAAGACTAACGACAAAGTGACTGTTGGTTCTACCAATAATTAGCTATAACAGACACTTTTAATAAACATGACCTTTAGTTTTTGTAAATAATGTTTGGTTCACTACTTATAAGACACATACTTTAGAAATACGTGATATGATCGAAAAAATGGTGTACTTGGTTGAACTACGTAAAATACGGGCTTTTGATAAACCTGACCTTTTGTCATGGTAATGATATATTTGCTTCAGTTTATATGACAGACTTTCAGCAAATGTGAATTTGATTGTATTACTTATATTTGGGTCAGACGCGATAAACCTAATCTTTGGTTGTACTAATGACATTGTTGGTTTAACTATATAAGAAACAGACTTTCGACAAATGATGCCTCTGGTTGTACAAACAGTATACGTAGTTCAACCATATCATAAACATGCATGACAAACGCAACGGGGCCTGGCATGGCCGAGCGCGTAAGGCGTGCGAGTCGTAATCCGAGAGTCGCGGGTTCGCGCCCGCGTCGCGCTAAACATGCTCGCCCTCCCAGCCGTAGGGGTGTATAATGTTACGGTCAATCCCATTATTCGTTGGTAAAAGAGTAGCCCAAGAGTTGGCGGTGGGTGGTGATGACTAGCTGCCTTCCCTCTAGTCTTACACTGCTAAATTAGGGACGGCTAGCACACATAGCCCTCGAGTAGCTTTGTGCGAAATTCCAAAAAACAAACAAAAACAAACAAACGAAACGTTTTAGTAAAGACGCGTCTGTGACTAAAGATTTTATCTATTGTATTGTTTGTATTATTAACGTTTTGTCTGCAAATCTGTATCGAATAACAACTGTTGTTTTTCATTCTAGTTACTTGTAATTTATTTTATTTAATGACGGCACCTTGGATTTTTCAATAACAATCAATATTTCGTTAAGTAACACCGGTTTCTTTAGTTCGCTGTATGTTCGTTAGGAACGTTATCTACCGACATACATACGACCTGTTTATTTACAAAAGGTTTTTATCAAACAGTGGAATTGCTCGTGTTCATTCCCTGTAAGTCCTCATTTAAAGTAGAATAGAAGTATAAATATTTCTTTATTGCAAGTTGCACTGGTTTAAGTAAAACAGAAAAAAGAAAGTCGTCACGTCTGAGGTTTATCAGTACTCTCAAGATTAGATGATAGCTGAGTGTGGTATTTCCCCCCGATGAAGGACTCCTATACCTTATATGTTAGTTGACTGAGGTACTCCAACTGATGAGCCTATTGTGTAGCTTTTTACCTAATTCAAAACAACAACCAACTGATGAAGGACTCCTATACCTTATACGTTAGATGAGTGAGGCATTCCCCCTGATGAAGTCATATACCTTAGGTGTTAGTTGAGTGAGGTATTCCACCTAATGAAGGATTCCAATACCTTAGCTATTAGCTGGATGTTTGAAATACATGGATTTTAATAAATATTTGTTGGAAAATCTCTTTTTTTTTCTGCATTATACATGTTCACTTTTGTAACGAGTTAAAATACATTTACTTCAAAAACATTTTATGCTGCTCTAAACCTTTTAATTAGTTTTTATCAATTATAATTTTGAGGTAGTTTCAGTTGTTTGCACTTGTGTTTTCAAACACTTTTAATAAAGCCACTCCTGTGATCCAATTTCAAATAGACAGTGGCTTTAGTATGTTGTTGAAAAAAGCCTGGTGGGCAACATATTACGCAGTACACGAAATCAGCTTAATATGTACAAATGAGTTATTTAAGTTCTCTATTTGAAATTACTGATCATTTTTAAACGTTCTAAAAATACATGCATCATGAATAGCGTTACAAAGTTGTTTAGTTCATAAGAATGAGGTACACATGAATTGTTATTTTTCATATATGCTCAACTGTAGATGAACATAGAACATTCGAGAAAAAAAAAACATCCCGCAACCTCAGTTTTATGCATCAGATCATCCCATAAGTAACGTCGTTTGTAACACTAAGATTTAAAAGAAACAAGAACTGAAAAATAATTTTAATCAATTATGTATTTTCCATTACTTTCAATAACTGTTTGTCAACGTCTCTAACGATTTTCAATACTCCTACAAAAATCAGGTGGTTTTGAGACAAAAAAGGTACAAAGGCTGCTTTTTAACTCGTCATCCATAGAAGTAAACTGATTTTTCATTCACATTATGTTGCAAGTTTCTGTAAAGATGGTAATCTGAAGGAGCAAGATCAGGAGAATAAGGACGATTGGGAAATTTCTCCTAGTCAAGCTCTTCAATTTTTCTGGAAGTGATCCTAGCGGAATGAGTACTGTATTGTCATGATGGAAAACAACTCCTTTCCGATTCACCAAAGCAGATCTCTCTTTTTTTTTTTTTTTAGTGCAGTATTCGGTCAATCCAACTGTTGTCAGTATCTCTCAGCAGTGGCTGTCTGGTTTTGTTGTAACAACTCAAAGTGTATTACACCGCCTTTATCCCACCAATCACTAAGCAAAACCTTCCTAGGGTACAGGTTCGATTTTGGTTATGATGCAGCTGGTTCTCCTGTTGTAGACAACTGTCGGTGGCGCTTAACATTTTGATAGCGTACCTATTTCTCATCTTCAGTCACTAGGCGGTTCAAAAACGAAACTTGAAGTTCAAGAGAGTGTCGAAATGTGTAGATGCCTACTCGCTCTCTGAAATTATCAACTGACAATTCATGTGGTACCCATTTTTCATAACTTTGAAACTCTACCTAGTTGTGTGGTACCCATTTTTCCTAACTTTGAAACTATACCTAGTTGCGTGGTACCCATTTTTCCTAACTTTGAAACGAATCAAAACGAATATTAGCGTTTCGTTGCCTTGTCTAGTCCTATGATTTTACAAATGTACATTCAAAATCCAGATCAAAACAAATGTTAGCGTTATGTTGCCTTGTATAGTCCTATAATTGTAGAGAGTCATCTGGGATGAATAACAAAATCAATGCATATGTTAGCGTTCTTGACTGGTCTAGTCCTAACGTTCTACAGAGTTATCTAGAATGAGCAAAAAAGTCAATACAAATGTTACTGCCATTTTGTTCTGGTTTAGTCTTATGGTTGTACAGAGTTATCTGGGATAAACATCAAAATCAAAACGAATGTAACTGCTATTCTTTCTTGTTTAGTCTTATGGTCGTACACAGTTATCTAAGATAAACATCAAAATCAAAACAAATGTTACTGCCATTCATTCTTGTTTAGTCTCATGGCCGTACAGAGTTATCTAGGATAAACATCAAAATCAATACAAATGTTACTGCCATTTTTTCTTGTTTAGTCTTATGGTTGAACAGAGTTATCTGGGATAAACATCAAAATCAAAACAAATGTTACCGCCATATTTCCTTGTTTAGTCTCATGGTTGTACAGAGTTATCTGGGATAAACATCAAAATCAATACAAATGTTACTGCCATTTTTTCTTGTTTAGTCTTATGGTTGTACAGAGTTATCTGGGATAAACATCAAAATCAAAACGAATGTTACTGCCATTCATTCTTGTTTGGTCTCATGGCCGTACAGAGTTATCTAGGATAAACATCAAAATCAAAACAAATGTTACTGCCATTCATTCTTGTTTAGTCTCATGGCCGTACAGAGTTATCTAGGATAAACATCAAAATCAATACAAATGTTACTGCCATTTTTTCTTGTTTAGTCTTATGGTTGAACAGAGTTATCTGGGATAAACATCAAAATCAAAACAAATGTTACTGCCATTTTTTCTTGTTTAGTCTTATGGTTGAACAGAGTTATCTGGGATAAACATCAAAATCAATACAAATGTTACTGCCATTCATTCTTGTTTGGTCTCATGGCCGTACAGAGTTATCTAGGATAAACATCAAAATCAAAACAAATGTTACTGCCATTCATTCTTGTTTAGTCTCATGGCCGTACAGAGTTATCTAGGATAAACATCAAAATCAATACAAATGTTACTGCAATTTTTTCTTGTTTAGTCTTATGGTTGAACAGAGTTATCTGGGATAAACATCAAAATCAAAACAAATGTTACTGCCATTTTTTCTTGTTTAGTCTTATGGTTGAACAGAGTTATCTGGGATAAACATCAAAATCAATACAAATGTTACTGCAATTTTTTCTTGTTTAGTCTTATGGTTGAACAGAGTTATCTGGGATAAACATCAAAATCAAAACAAATGTTACTGCCATTTTTTCTTGTTTAGTCTTATGGTTGAACAGAGTTATCTGGGATAAACATCAAAATCAATACAAATGTTACTGCCATTTTTTCTTGTTTAGTCTTATAGTTGAACAGAGTTATCTGGGATAAACATCAAAATCAATACAAATGTTACTGCCATTCATTCTTGTTTGGTCTCATGGCCGTACAGAGTTATCTAGGATAAACATCAAAATCAAAACAAATGTTACTGCCATTCATTCTTGTTTAGTCTCATGGCCGTACAGAGTTATCTAGGATAAACATCAAAATCAATACAAATGTTACTGCAATTTTTTCTTGTTTGGTCTTATGGTTGAACAGAGTTATCTGGGATAAACATCAAAATCAAAACAAATGTTACTGCCATTTTTTCTTGTTTAGTCTTATGGTTGAACAGAGTTATCTGGGATAAACATCAAAATCAATACAAATGTTACTGCAATTTTTTCTTGTTTAGTCTTATGGTTGAACAGAGTTATCTGGGATAAACATCAAAATCAAAACAAATGTTACTGCCATTTTTTCTTGTTTAGTCTTATGGTTGAACAGAGTTATCTGGGATAAACATCAAAATCAATACAAATGTTACTGCCATTTTTTCTTGTTTAGTCTTATGGTTGAACAGAGTTATCTGGGATAAACATCAAAATCAAAACAAATGTTAATGCCATTTTTTCTTGTTTAGTCTTATGGTTGAACAGAGTTATCTGGGATAAACATCAAAATCAATACAAATGTTACTGCCATTTTTTCTTGTTTAGTCTTACGGTTGAACAGAGTTATCTGGGATAAACATCAAAATCAAAACAAATGTTACTGCCATATTTCCTTGTTTAGTCTCATGGTTGTACAGAGTTATCTGGGATAAACATCAAAATCAATACAAATGTTACCGTTATTTTTTCTTGTTTAGTCTTATGGTTGAACAGAGTTATCTGGGATAAACATCAAAATCAAAACAAATGTTACTGTCATATTTCCTTGTTTAGTCTCATGGTTGTACAGAGTTATCTGGGATAAACATCAAAATCAATACAAATGTTACTGCCATTTTTTCTTGTTTAGTCTTATGATTGAACAGAGTTATCTGGGATAAACATCAAAATCAAAACAAATGTTACTGCCATATTTCCTTGTTTAGTCTCATGGTTGTACAGAGTTATCTGGGATAAACATCAAAATCAATACAAATGTTACAGCCATTTTTTCTTGTTTAGTCTTATAGTTGTACAGAGTTATCTGGGATAAACATCAAAATCAAAACAAATGTTACCGTTATTTTCCCTGGTCTAATCCTATGGTTGTAGAGAGTTAGCTAGGATAAACAACAAAATGAAAAGAAATGTTATCGTTATGTTGCTTGGTCTAGTCCTATGTTTGTACAGAGGTATGTCGAATGAGCAACAAAATCAAAACAAATGTTATGGTAATGTTGCCTGGTCTATTTTTACAGTTGTACAGGTCTCGAATGATGAACAAAATCAAAATAAATGTAAGCGTTGAGTTTCCTTGTTTCATCCTGTGGCTGGATAGAGCTATCTAAAATGATTAACAGAATCAAAGCAAATATTAATATTATGTTGCCTGGTATAGTCCAACGGCTGTACAGAGCTACCTATAATAATGAACAACAAATTCTAAACAAATGTGAGCGTTATACTTCCTTGTCTAGTTTTATCGTTGTAAGGATCTAGAATGAGTAACAAAATCAAAGTAAACGTTAGCATTATGTTGTCTTGTCTAGTCCTATTGTTGTACAGAGTTTTCTAGGATGAACAGGAAAATGAAAACAAATGTTTGCGTATGTTGACTGTTCTAGTCTTATGGTTGTACAGATCTAGAATGAGCAACAAATTGAAAACAAATGTTAGAGTCATGATGCCTGGTCTAGTCCTATGATTGTGCAGAGTTATCTAGAATAAACACGAAAATCAAAACAAGTGTTAGCGTAATGTTGTCTGGTGTAGTCCTATGGTTGCACAGATCTAGAATGAGCAACAAATTCAAAACAAATGTTAGCGTTACGTTTTATTGTCTAGTCCTATGTTTGTAAATAGTTATCTACGATGAACATCAAAATCAAAACAAATTTTAGCGTAATATTGCCTGGTCTAGTCCTATGGTTTTACAGAGTTATCTAGAATGAGCAACTCTTACAGGAAAATCATTCCTTCAGAAACTTGTTTGGATATACATATTTTAACGGCTTCATTTTGTAAAGCAATTTAGTGAATCAATGTTTAAGTTTATAGAAGTTAAAAAAATAGGTTTATAAACTGAATAAAACTCGAATGCTCAGCAAAGGGGATTACACTAATAACACACTTCCGGATGAATTATTCCGCTCGTTAAAGAATTTTAACGAACAGAACTTGTTTGATCTATCTCGATACTAGTTCTAAGTTAAAACCCGCTTCGTCCTATCAAAAAAGAATGCAGTGGAGAAGAAAAGCGGTGCATATGTGTTTCCATTCAAGCTTAACAAATCGAAAAGTATTCAAATGGAGATTTTCATTAAAAAGGCTTATAAACTTTAGGTTTATTTGCGTATATTCACTGATTCCTAACTACGCGAGAAGAACCTTACTTCTCTCCCCCCACGATTATCTTCAGTTCCTAATTTGAATCTTTTTGTTGAAGAGAATTTTCAAGAAGCTTAAACATCAGTGGTGTCTTTGGCTGTTGATCTTATTTAAATTATCTCGAGAATGGGTTCTAATTAAACAGAGTTAGTTTAAGTAAACGAACAAACCAGCAATAAGCATGGAAACTTTAATCTCGTGATAGGTGTATCGACTATACTAGTAAACAACCATTCAGAAAAAAAAAAAAAAACATTACAAGATAGCGTTACTACTTTTCGTTTCCAAAATTAATTATTTTATATTGTTTTATATATGTATATGTAATCTAAGGATTGGTAATTTACGTACTTCAAAATTGCTGATTAATTGCTGATTGCGTACTTTAGTACACAGTTTTATTAATCGTAAATATTTTTTGTTTGTTTGTAGTTTTTTAAATGTTAATTGTGATTAACAAAATTTAGAAAATTATTAAATTAAAGTATAACCTATCCAGTTATTTGATTTAAAAGAAAAAAATATTTGTGGAAAAATAATCTTTCATAAGTTGTAGATAATGTACGAAAGTAAAGGTGCAGCGTTAGTGCAACAGAATTTCACTACGAAAAACTGAAACCGGAAATATAGGAAGAAGTGTTAAAAGATGGCATTTAAATGTCTGTATTAATAAAGAATCAAAATATTAAAATTTTCAAAATCGAAGCCTTTAGTATACAACGTTATATATATACATGTATTTAACCTTCAATGCGATGTAGCCATGTTCTTTTTTATTCACAATAAAATACTAATAATACTAATACTAATAATAGAACATATAAGTAATATTTGTTTTCTTCTTCTTTAGTAGTTAAGCACAAAGCTACAAAATAATCTATCTCTGCTGTAATCACCACAGGTATCGAGCCTCGATTTCACACATTATAAATCCACAGACTTACTGCTGTGTCGTTGAATTGGGACAGCTGCATTGTTACTGTATATTTTCATGTACATTTAATTTTTTTTAAACCTCAAATTGTGATTAAATTTCACTGAAGATGATTTTGTAGAAGACAAAAAGTAAAATTTAACACGTTTGTGACAGGATGGTTTAAATCCCACCCATCTTACCTCTTCTCAACACTTCTTAATTTTATGTATTTTTCTTTAACAACGGCAAAAATAATGTTACGAAAATAAAGTTTGTTTGTTTTTGTGAATTTCGTGCAAAGCTACACGAGAGCTATCTGCGCTAGCCAACAAATAGTGGGATTGTCCGTAACATTATAACACCCCACAGCTGAAAGAACGAGCATGTTTGGTGCGACGGGGATCGAACCCGCGACTCTCGGATTATGACTCGAACGCCTTAACCCACCTGGCCATGTCGGGCCGCGAAAATAAAGAGTTGTTATTCTCCCATCTTAACCTATTTATGTGTTTCTTGTTTCACTCAACCATCAAAGCAAAACTAAACATTTGCAGATAGATCTCCTACGTTTTATAACACAAATATGTTTGTTTTTCAGGAAGGAGCAAATACGGATATCTTTATTAATAACTGAAATTAATGTACCACCCCGTAAATGTCATTTTTTTTATATTTTCACAATTAAGTTGATGGAAGAATATTCAAATTAATATCTTTTTAATTTTGTCAAGGTTAAAATTAAAACCTCCACAACTAGGTAGGTAGGATTGCCCAAAGACAATTTATTTTGTTCTTTGTAAACCAGAACTATCCCCCGTTTTTTTCTTCTTTTTCGTCAATGTTTCGTTCTTTTTCTCTGCAGCGCACTTTAAACCAGTGCTTCTATGACCGGAAATTGTGATTTAGAAAAAAAAACATACCAACTAAATAATTCCGATCTTTCACATTTTATATTTTGGTTCATCGTTTGGGTTTTAGAAAAACAAGAAAGTTAAAACGTTGTTTAATCTGGTTTCTTAATTTCCTGTCGCTCCGTTATAGCGTACAACCAGTCTTTTCATTTTGTCGAATTCAAAATAAAAATAGAAACAACTCCACGTGTAGATTTACGTTAGGAGATAAGAAAACCTTTTCACTTAAAGTTGTTTTTTTTTTTCTACTGTAACCGACTGGAATAGAAGAACCATTTTATTTTGAAAAGGGTTCTGTTTGTAGCACTATAACTTTTTTTTTTGTCCTAAAATTGAAGATGAGTTATGTAAAGGTTGGACGCGGAATAATGCACGCGCGTCCGTGACGAATCGAATAATAAATTATTTGAACTGTAATCGAGATTATTGTGACGTTCAACGAAAAGAGAAGATAGGTAGGTAGAGATTACTAGAGCATTTGTCGATTCTCGTGCGATACTTTAAAACTGTTATGTCTTTGTTGATACGAAATGAGGAAAAAAAAATATTAAATTAATCGCATTCGAGAAATATATCTAACATGTTTAGTCTTTTTTTTTTAATTTTCTGTGTCCGTTTCTGTGTCTAATTCTTACTTAAAACCGTATCGTGTGGTACATAGTGAATTACATGTTTTTAAGCAATAAGACAAAAATCGAATGTACAGTAGTAATTTCAAAAAAATATCCCAAAATTGGGTTAAATGCAAGATTCGACATTATAAACATTACAGCAGGAAGTGATAAAAGTAACAGTAATGAGTGCTCATATTGACCAGAATTGCTGTTTTCGGTTGGCCATAATGGTTCTGTTGCCTGATGTGCGTCTGTATTATACACTTTTGTCTCGTTTCAGTAAAAGCTTTGAGATGAACTAAGTGCTTTGAGGAACCATAACGTTCTACTATGCTGAGCATTCTGTTGGAAAGAGAGAGGATATAGGTGTGTTTTTGGCAATGAAAATCAAACAAACATACGCACCAGACTAATATGTAAACTGTGAAACGAATGAGTAGTTTTGTAAAATTTGACTGTAAATCTACGCGCTAAAGTAATTCAATTGTGATCTCAGATAAAGTAAAAAAATATATCAAAATATATACAGAATGAGGCAAATGTGACTAGAATTTTGCATGGAAAGATATCTTTAGAAAGGTTTCGATATTTGATGTTGTCTTTGTCTAATTTGTTTTTCGTAATTGTTATTTTGTTTTACAAATTCATATATCCATAGTTATGATATGAATAAAGCGTAGTGACAAGAGACTACTTGTGTGAAATATAGATGTCAGGCGTGACTGATGGTTGACAGTTTCAACACTTATGTTGAAGAACATCATAACAGTGTGTTTAGTTCATGTCTGTAGTTAGCAGATATTATTTATTTTATGCTATTATGTTTCATTTTTTGTATCAGTAAAAGTGCCCAACTATATGTGTGTTTTTCTTATAGCAAAGCCACAACGGGTTATCTGCTGAACCAACCAAGGGGAATGGAACCCCTGATTTTAGCGCTGTAAATCCATAAACTTACCGCTGTACTAGCGGTGGGCAGCCAGTTGTATAGCGACTTTTGACTCATCCTGTATGAAAATAGAAAAGTAAATAATGTGCGTATATTTATGTTTCAAACACACGATACATATGAAGTCAGCGTGTAAGAAATTCTACTTCACCTTGTCAACTATATCTAACGAAGTTTAGGCCTACATTAGTTGAAAAGGTGAATAATTATGATAGTTTGTGGTAAATTAGGCCTAACGTTAAGCCTAAAGTTGCAGTATAAAACATATTCGAAGAAAAAACCAAAGTACAGTAAAGAAAAAAAAAACGCACGATAAATATAAGATTAGTGTGAAGAAAGTTTATAATTACCCAGTTGCATTAAGACATTACTTGGTGTTTTCATTGTTAACAGTACCCTAAGTTTAAATGTAATTGTAGCTCATGAAAGACGGTCGTGTCCTAGTGATTAGTGTGCCAGACTGTGAAGAAGCAGATCCATGTTTCGCACTCATTTTGAATAACTTAAAATTGGCCTAAATCGTTATAATAGATATTAATGCAATTAATTAACTTACAAGACCATATAGTTACAAGTGTAACGTTGTTTGTTAGTATTATTCAATACTGAACTTTTTTTCATGTTAAAAAAATTTCCTTTTATCTTAAAGACCACTTGCCGGAATAAAACAATATTGCATTCATTATGCTAAAACATTTATAAAAACAAAAACTGTAAAATGAGCAGTAAGTTAAGTTAATGTGATAAAACAGCCGAGCATAAAAATTGCTCAAGAAGTTTGAGATCAGCTGTGACAAATGCATCATTTCCTAGAAACATAAACATTACTTTTCACTTTGAGACACTAAATTATGAACTAACGCCAATTACGTTAATCAGATTATAGTTTATAAAGCACTCGTGGTAATGTAGTTTTCAGGTTAATGTAGTTTTCAGGTCTGTACTACCATTTCATAGCCTAAATGCTTCGCGTGCTTCGGAAAAAACTACTGAAAGGGTTTGTTTATTTGCAGTTAAGAACAAAGATACATAATGGGCTATCTGTGTTCTGCCCACCGAATGAAAAGGAATTCTTACATGTCTAATACCAATACATCTTTCCTCTATTTGGTTTATGGAAGATTTTCATTCAATTTACTTTATCAGTCATGGTTTAACGATTTAATTTTTAAAAAGAGGCATTATTGATAAATACATTTTACTCGTGAAATAAATGTTTCCCTTCACAAAAAATACGTATTTTTATTATCAAACATATTAATAAAACGTAAAATTACGGTTATACAGTGACTGTAATAAATATGTTAACACACTGCATTTTCTGAAGCTGCACAAAATTCAGTAAAACGTCCACGTGATGTGTTAGATTCAAATAATATATCATTACACCCCCATTTTTTCATGAAGATGGCTTTCGTATTTACATGAAAAGCCACTTCATCTTAAAATTGGTATAAACAAACAAAAAAGAACAATGTTACATAAACACATATATGAAAACAGAAAAATATATTATGGATGTATAATTATGTTTCAAGCACATGATATATCCGAAGCCAGTGTGTAAGATATTCTACACTACTTTATCAATTATATCTAAAGAATTTTTTAGGCCTAACGTTAATAACATGGATGAAGAATTATCGAGCTTGTGGTAAGTTGGCATGTATTATAAGCGCGTTAGATCACTTTGAATGTTTATAATTTACGCGTTGAAACATGTTCGTTTTTGTAAACAAAGACTCCGATATACTTAACCTTTAGATATACATATTACGATTTAAATTACCTTAAACACATATTTTCTACAATTCCAAAACTTCCATCTAATTTAGTCACGTGTGGAGGTTTTAAGCAACGATTCGTCAGCTCTTTCTATTTATTTATTTTCCAACGCGTATTCTTTGTCCAGTCCTTTACAAATTTATATCTCGATAGGTTATAATTTCATTCTTTTTTTTTTCCTGAATTATTTTTTCGTGCAGTTAAACCCAGATAATTTTACATTGAACTAGTTTTACACTTGAATTAAATATGGTAACAGTTGACGTGTTATTGCCTATCTTTGAGCAGTGGCTCACCTTCTCATATGAGTTATGAACACTGTTTAAAGAATTGGAAACTTACACTGTCCAGGATTCAAACTCGTGACTCTGTTTGTCTGGGCCCGGCATGGCCAAGCGTCTTAAGGCGTGCGACTCGTAATCTGAGGGTCGCGGGTTTGCATCCCCGTCGCGCCGAACATGCTCGTCCTCCCAGCAGTGGGGGCGTTATAATGTGACGGTCAATCCTATTATTCGTTGGTAAAAGAGTAGCCCAAGAGATGGCGGTGGGTGGTGATGATTAGCTGCCTTCCCTCTAGTCTTACATTGCAAAATTAGGGACGGCTAGCACAGATAGCCCTCGAGTAGCTTTGTGCGAAATTCTAAAAAACAAACAAACAAACAAACTCTTTGTCTGGCGGGAACTCTAACCACAATATAGATTAAATTTCGCTAACTTCAGTCATTGCTTCATTGGGTTGTCAAAGAGATGAGAATTGGAAACACCTTAGATTATGCAGCAATTAGCAGTGAAGTTACAACAATTATATATAACAGCATGCCTTCACTGACAATTCGTATCCACTTTATAACTTCAAAACTGGCTCAACATGGCAGCATGGAACACCCTTTCCCAGATTGATTTATATTCTGAAATCTATCTCGTCTTTTCTAGTAGGTGCATGGGAAATATAAAAATTGTAAGTAGCTTTTGTAATTTGGGGAAATTTTGGTGGTAAAGATAATATTTCAAATATTTATGTCCCATTATCTCCTGTAAAATAATCTTGAGTTAGAAAAGAATTCTTTTTTATAAATAAGTTTGTCTAATGTAATCCTTATGGTCGATGTTGTTGTCGTTTTGTAATTAAGCACAAAGCGACACAATGGGCTATCTGTGCTCTGTCCACCACAGGTATCGAAACCCGGATTCGAGCGATGTAATTCGCAGATATTCATTCCGCTGTGCCACTGGGAGGCCTTATGGTTGAGCATAAAAACGAGTTAGTATGTTTATTCTTGCAATTGGGTACCGGCATGCCCAGGTTTTTAAGACACTCGACTCGTAATCCGAGGACCGCGGGTTCGAATCTCTGGCACACCAAACATGCTCGCCCTTTCAGCTGTGGGGGTATTATAATGTTATGGTCAATATCTGGTAAAAGAGTACCCCAAGAGTTGGCGGTGGGTGGCGATGACTAGTTTCCTTCCCTCTAGTCTTACACTGCTAAATTAGGGACGGCTAACGCAGATAGCCCTCATATAGTTTTGCGCGAAATTCAAAACAAACCAAATCCATCTTGCAATGGTGTAAAAACAGACCAAAGATACGTATTAAGACCGGACTGGTGAATTTTATAGTCCTTTATATCAGTGCTCATTTGGCTCTCTGGCAATTCTGAGAACTTATCACTCTAAAAACCGGGTTCTCGATACCTGTGATGGGCACGGTATAGATAGCCATTGTGAAGCTTTGCGCTTATCAACAAATAAACACAATTTGCACTGTAATTTTATTTTTATGACCTCTCAATGTTCAGTTCGATTCTATAATTGCTATTTCATGCCTTTTGTTTAGCAGAAAATTAGAAAACATAAATCCATTTACACTGTGTAAGGGTATTCAAGATGGCTGACAACAGGTTGCCCTGTTTTCGTTTCAAACAATAGCATAAAACAATATTTATACTTAAACCACTACTCATGCCTTTATAAATTCTTGTAGAGCACTCGTATACGAAATAATTTATGTATATTATACAAATATAAACATACACATGATTACGCTTCAAAATTACACCACACGATTATGACACTGATTACGTTTCGTAATTTCTCATCAAACAGCATCTTTAACAGACACATTGTTTAAAAAACGTTCTTTTTGTGAGTGTTCGCAGTACTTAGCATTTGTACAGTAAAATTACTGGTAACATATTTTAGGACTAGAAATATCTTGCACTTTGTACCAGCTGTTACTTCTATGTACAGTTGTACTAAAGATGAAAGTATCTGTCCGTCGGCGACAGCCTGTCTGTAAGAAACTCCGAGTGCTTGAAATCCAGGCTTCTTCATATTCTATTGTTAAATATTGGTTTCAGTATTTGTCTGTTTATTTGGAACTGAGGGCCTGGCATGGCCTAGCGTGTTAAGGCGTGCGCTTCGTAATCTGAGAGTCGCGGGTTCGCGCCCGAGTCGCCAAACATGCTCGCCCTCCCAGCCGTGTGGGCGTTATAATGTGACGGTCAATCCCACTATTCGTTGGTAAAAGAGTAGCCCAAGAGTTGGCGGTGGGTGGTGATGACTAGCTGCCTTCCCTCTAGTCTTACACTACTAAATTAGGGACGGCTAGCACAGATAGCCCTCGAGTAGCTTTGTGCGAAATTCCAAAACAAACAAACAAACAATTATTCGGAACTGAGGGGGGTGCGACCAAATGAGACAACCGCTCCCTAGCGTCGAAAAGATTTAATTCAAATTATTTTCATCGCTCATCTTCAACACTTCCTTCTCTCCCTTTCTATTATTGTTTTATCGAACGTTCGAGTGATTATTTAAAGTCCCGATTCTTTCTACTACTTCCCCCGCTAATACAGCGATACGTCTACGGATTTACAACGCTAAAATCACGGGTTCGATTCCCCTCGGTTGGCTCAGCAGATAGCCCGATGTGGTTTTGCTATAAGAAAAAAACACAACACTTTCTACTACTACAATTTTCATAACTACGGAACTGTGTCTATCTAGTTACGTGAAATGTCTACTTTCTTGAAGGTACAACGTTATACTGGTGACACGGCGATAAGTCTTTGGATTTACAACGCTAAAACAGGGGTTCGATTCCACTCCGTAAACAAAATAGACGGACTGATTTGTCTTCGTTACGAGAGCACACAAACAAACTCTATGTAATACCAGAATGTTTTGTTTACATATTTATCAGTTTATATCTTTGAAAACAGGTGATTCATGTTGTTTTATCTTACACGTTATTTAGTGCTTGCTACAGAGAGATTTTAGAGTAACAGTTCCCGTTATTAGCGAGAAATGCATGTTACAAGTTTCTAAGGCGCTGGAAGACAAGGAAAGTTGATAAGGAAAAGTGTTATTTCAAAGAAGCAATTTTTGACGTCTAACGTTCAACCAAGCGGAAAATTCCATAAATGTTCATGTCACTTCCATCGATGCAAAACAGAGTGATTCTACGTGCAAACGAGGATACATCTGTCACCATAATTTTTCTACTCGGCCATGTTCTGTATATATTTTTCTTATGCGAAGAAAATAAAAGATTTTAGGAAGATAGGACTGTTGTATCTGGTCCGAATGAAAACAAATTGGTTTGTGTACTTTTCTAGAAACAAAAGCAGCAGATTGCTATAAGAAGGAAATTAAGATGCAACGCTTTGAAACGTGGACTGGATAAGGGAGAGAAAATAAGGCGCAACGCTTTAGAACACAGACAGGATGGGGGAATTAAGACGCAATGTTTTGGAACGTGGGGGGATTAGTGTGTGTTTTCTTATAGCAAAGCCACATCGGGCTATCTGCTGTGTCCACCGAGGGGAATCGAATCCCTGATTTTAGCGTTGTAAATCCAAAGACTTACCGCTGTACAAGTGGAGGACATGGAGGGAATTAAGACACAACGCTTTGAAATAATGGCCTGGATGGGGGGCATTAAGACGCAACGCTTTGGAACATGGACTGGATGAAGGGAGGAAATTAAGATACAATTATTTGAATTGTGGACTAGATAAGGATCATTTGATGGTATACTAAAGCAGTTGATGTTAAAAACAAACAAGTTGACATGAAATGCTCTCGAAAAGGTGATTTAAAATAATTGTCCAACATGACAGTCACTTTCCTGAGCTATAATTATAATGCACAATATATCTAAAAACTATTCAATTTGTTGTAGTAACTAGCTTTATTGGGAAAAAAAGATGGATAACCAATGTACTTTTGGTAGTAACGCAGATTGATATTCCTCATTTGTATATTTAGTTGGTAAACAATAATTCGGCGAATGATATTGCATATAATGCGCATTGATTTTATCTTCGTCGTGGTTCATACAGTAAATATTTGTTTGTTTCAGATATTCGCGGAAAATTACACAATAACCTGTTGTACTAGCCGTCTATCAATTTTTAATCGATAAAATTAAAAGAAGACAGGTGGTAGACAAACTCCACCGTCAGATTTCGAGCTACTAAAATCGAGAAGTTGGACTCGACTATCACTCTTGTAATACTTCCACGGCTGGAAAGTATAGTTCACAATTTTTGCAGCAAAGACAGCGAACCGTGAATCCTCGGATTTACAGTCTCGGATGCTAACCACTAGGTCATGCCTAGACTTACATAAAGATAAAATAAAATCACAGAAGTAATTTCTTGGAAAACGTGAAACTACGTGTACTTGTATGTATGTATATACATATTGATATATGGTTGTAAAATGGACTTAACTTTGAATAATTTAGAATATGTATTTATTATTTCCAATTAATATATTAGATAGATCGAATTAGACACTGTAATGACTTTTCCTTTGTTTCTGACATTTACCTCAGTGGATATGTATGTATGTGTTTTCTCATAGCAAAGCTAAATCGGGCTATCTGCTCAGTCCACCAAGGAGAATAGAACTCCTGATTTTAGCGTTGTAAATCCGTAGATTTACCACTGTACCAAAAAGTGGTACATACTTTTGTGGGAGGGAAAGAAAGTTAGGAATTTTCTAGAGAAAAATCTTTACCAGTAAATGACATAGTAATTTCAATAAAAAAACATTAGAAACAGCTTATATCTATTAGTCATCTAATAGATATAAGAGATAAAAGCAACTATTTCGTTTGTTTTTTTAATTTTTAATTTCTTCATTCTTTGCTCGTGCTGTCTCGGCAAAGCTATGTTGTGGTTATATCTTTGGCTTTTAGCCATTGAGAGAAAACATAAAAAAAACAACCAAATCATTAAATGGTAAGGGCTCTTAAGTCCATTTATCTTCCTTGTCAGAAAAATAATTTATATCTTTAGAAATACCTTTTAAAAGAGTTACATTTTTCTTTCCATATACAAAAAAATGCCATAACAGAGATCGTTAATCTATTGTGCTTGGTTTATCATTAAGCGACAGGTGGAATGATCAGTATTTGTCTTCTAACTGGTGCAGTGAACTAATTTGTTACATAGACACGAGTGTGAAATATTTTCAAAATAGAAATTTGCTAAAACTGCCACTGCTGTGAGACCAAAGGGAAAAACATTAAATGACACCTGATGTTTATTGTACATACTCTCCCTAGAATATAAATTAATCTTCTGGGCATTAATTTACACATCCTACATTTTACCTGTATCTTTGAAAAGCTTAAGTTTAACGCGTGTCTCCCAGCGGTAAGTCATAGGACTTATACCGTTAGAAACTGTGTTTCGATACCCGTTATACGAACAACACAGATATCCCATTGTGTAGCTCTGCGCTTAACAACAAAAGCAAGACGGTTAAATGCTAATCTACTTTCAAGTACCAAAGCACAAAAAGGACATTAACCAATGGGAGTAATGAAATAGAAATCCCAAAACCCGAGGACTTTCGAAAGGTGGGTCTTTCATCTTCGGGGGCAAACAGGGAGTTATACTAATAACACAGTCCTGCGAAGGATTTCTTGCCTTCAAGGTTTTACATGTTCCACTGTAATTCCTGTATGTTGAATCCGAAAATGATTTCCATTTTGCTCCATCAGGCACAGATTTTTCACAAAACGTCGTATGTACTTTACATTGTTTAATATTTAAAAAATATTTTACGTGGTTAGTTAACAGTATCTTCAGTACAAAATAACTTATTTCATGATACTTTGTAATTAATATGACAGGCGTGCAATGGTTTTCATTGTCTTGAAATGTTTTACATGTTCTACAGTAATTATTATACGCTGAAACTGAAAATGGTGTACCTTTCTCACCATCATGTACAGATTTCTTACAACATGTCACATGCACTTTTACATAAGTGGATTATTTCCATTGAAATCGGGTCACATTTTGATGTACTTAAAATGTTGACAACCACTAGCTATAGATTTATCCTGACCAATTGCGAAGTGAGAGTCTTGTGGATTGTTCTAGAAACTATCAGAAACGCCCTGCTGATATGTAAACAGTTAACAGGTCACATTAGGCCCGGCATGGCCAAGCGTGTTAAGGCGTTCGACTCGTACTCTGAGGGTCGCGGGTTCGAATCCCGGTCGCACCAAACATGCTCGCCCTTTCAGCCGTGGGGGCGTTATAATGTGAGGGTCATTCGTTGGTAAAAGAGTAGCCTAAGAGTTAGCGGTTGGTGGTGATGACAAGCTGCCTTCCCTCTAGTCTTACACTGCTAAATTAGGGACGGCTAGCGCAGATAGCCCTCGTGTAGCTTTGCGCAAAATTCAACAAACAAACAAACTAGTATAGTAATACCTTACCATCTTGGTATTTATATTCAAATATATAATGGAATGGAATGCCAATTTCACGGACTTTTTGATGTTTTCCCCATTGATGTGTTGGTTCTAATTATTTCTTTCTTGATATGATTTTTATTTCATCATTTAGTTATTTTTGCGATAAACCACCTTCCTATCTCTGGGTGCAAACAGCGAAAGGTGGTAAAGATATGGGACCTCGTAAGATAGAGCACCGCGTCTGCTCTTATAAGTTACTTTTCATCTAAGTACGTGAGGCTGGCAAAGTTGAGGTTAAACTGGATAGACCGTGAATCTCAAACGTCATATGTATCTTGTTTTCACTTGTACCTCAAAAACCAGGACATGTTACGTAATGACCTACCTTGTGATTTGTACCCTAACATTAGATGTTTGTACTATGGCTATCATTTTTCTTTCCTTTTTATATTAGACAAATACTAGCATATTTAATTCAAATATATAACTGGTTCAATATAACCTAATCTAAACTGAACGGTAACAAGAAACAATTCAGAAAAAAAAAGAATGAAATTATAAACGATTGAGAGATAAATTTATAAAGAATTGGAGTAGGAATATGTGATTTTTAGTAAAAATGTCTAAGAACTATTTTTAGTTATAAATAAGGTCATTTAACAACTTGGCACTACTTCATGCGAATCTACACCTTACCGCATATAAAGGATATTCAGAGCATGACAATCACAGTAAAATTTATAGATGTATAATGGTTGGCTTCTATACTAGTTTATTTAGATAACTGGATGGGACTCTTCATACCAGTATAATTCGTTTCCTGGGCTACCAATTAGTGTCTTTCTGCCATAACTGGGGGGTGAAATGTCAATATCAAGAGGTAAATTTTTACACTACTTACCCTCAAATGTAGTACCTTATTTTTTATTCTTTTACTTATTCTTATTTTTCTTTCTGCTTCTTCCCTCTATAGGAAGTGAAGGATGATATAGATATGGGACGTTGTGGGCTTCAGCACCCACTTATCGTTCTCCTAATTTCTATTCTATATCTATTGCTACTCTTTTGTTTTATTTTTTCTTTATGTAAGACTGATGAATGAAGGCTAAACTTGATAGACGATGTATCCCCACCGCAATGTAGGTTATTCTTTTTTAGTCACCTCCAAAACCTAGGGTACATTTTACATCCCACATTATAGCTTGTACCCTGGAATCTTTTTAATCAGTGCAGCATTTTTTGTTTATTTTTTAAATTCATTTTTATTTCGGCTTGTTTTTTAAGTTATAACAAACTAATATAATTAGTCAAGAGTTTTGGATTTGCTGTTTTTAACGCAGTCCTTCCTTTTGATTTTTTGTACTTTATCAGCAGTAATTTTTTCTTATATATATATATATATATATATAAATTTTCTTTTTTTTTGCTAATGAATTTCCTTTCGGTTTCAAAACTTACGCTTGTTAATAACAAAACTGTGCTCAGATAAAAGATATAAATCAGTTTATCTGTTGAATAATGGCAGTTTATTTAGTTATGCTTGATAATACAGGAAAATTTTATGTTAGTTAAACTTTTAAGCATAAATAAATAAAAAAAACACAATCTAGTGAAACCAGGTGTCTCTCGATTGCGTGAAGTTAGAATTTTACTAGATTTCATTTATAAAAACTAATATTCAACTGGGTGTTGTTTTAATAAAGTCTCGGCTCATCCTTGACTTGGTTGTTGGTGCTAATTTATTTTTCTGCATACTCCACTGTATGTTTTTCTTTAAACTTTAAAAGCTGGAAGTTTTTTCTCTTTAATATTTACCGAAACGAGTCAGACTTCATTATGAATTGCTAGCACAATTTCAGACTACGTTGACTGAAATTCTTTTTTTTTCACAATTCATATTTTTCCTTTCATAATGAATACAGGTAGCATTAGTGTGCATTACAGTAATTATTTTATTTTTTACAACACACTTAATATCCTAATTTCCAGTTTGCAGATTACAGAAAAAAATAACAATATATTCGTCATGCTTATATTGTAAAATTTCGACTTTTAGAATTCCAAACAAGAAGACGAATCTTCAGTATTTTTTTTTTCATCCTAAAGTGTTCATTTGACATCGGGAAACTTAAGTGTGAATGATTTTCACTGTATATTCAGCACGAAATTTATCGAAGATAGAAGGAATTGAATTTCGATTTCTCTTTCCAAACAGTTTTACGAAATGGAATAAAAGTTTTTTACACACTGGCCTCAAAGAAAACTATTCTTTACAGTCAAAATACTGCAGTATGAAAGGTTCATTATCCAACATGTGTTACTTAAAGCTGCTTCCTTCATTTTTTCTATAAGGTAGTAAAGTACAAAGAGCAGTCCTCTGCTATACAGAAAACCCTCCGTCTCTCAAAGTTTTAAACATGTTCTTGCAGAGATGTCTAATTTTTTTTAGCTCTTACCTCTTACGTGAGTGTCCTCGTCTCACAAAGGCATGCACTGACCAGCGTGTTTACTTTGGACAAAACGAAGTCAGACAGCAGATCAATGCCTTGAAGCTTCAAGTACCGAAACAAGTGACTTTGAGCTGAGCCACGACTTCTTCGTCGTGTTCTTACTTCAGCATCTCTGAATCCGCTAATGACGAGCTAGAATTTTTCGAGCTTCTTGTCTCAACTGTAAATCAATGGATCTGGAAAGCATTGCTGTTCAGCCACTGTCCAGAGTTCTTGCAAAGAGTCAGCATTTTCTCTCCACATCTAGAGGCGCTTTGCAACATTACAGTTGCCTACTGTGTTTTTAATGTTTGGTTTAAAATGAGTTCAGTGCCCAGAGTTTCTCACCTTGTTGTTTTTTGTTGCGTTTTTCAGTTAACATTTACCGAATTGGTTTTTAGTTGCTCTGAGCATAAGATAGTGGCACAGTTAAAGTTTGGAAGTTATACTTTGTCGTCCCAGTACAATGGATCAAAAAGTATAGTACTGACATTTTTTCCATATGTTTTGGTCTCATGTATTATGTTATGAACAATATTTACTGATCCAGACTAGGTCTTGTTCGTAATTAGATAATCCACATAAATCGTGTGAACTCCGTCTTAATGAATTCAAAGAAACGTTAACGCATGAAGCAACGTAATTAATGGATGACTGTCTAAATATTTGAACCTTGCAATCTAAATAAGTGCGCCTATCTGAAATATATAGAGTTATTTTCCTTCTTCATTATCTACTAAGCTTACCAATTCTGGGTGCAAGTGACTGCAGTCACACTAGCATGTCATTGGCTCTAAGCCTCACGTGAATGAGTTTAGACTAATATGTCATTGGCTATAAACCGACCCTTTTCGATATAATGCGTGAACAGACCTTCATACATTTAGTCAGTATAAATCATCTTATATTCAACTTTTAGGTCATTATCATTCTTAGGCAAGTTAGGAGATTAATAATAAATATACCACCGAAGAATTATGAAGTTAAGCTTAAACCAAGTTTATACTCCTAGTGAGATGAAGTTTATTGCGTTAACAACTTACCTAAACGGCGTAATAATTGCTCCGTTTGGTTGGATTAAAATATATATTAAGATTAAATTCAACATCAAGTTCGTATGAATGCCAGTGTGTGCTTATAACGGAAACTTTTATAGCTAAACGAATGCCTAAATGTGATATTCTTCGAATGCTTCCAGCTATAAACGTATGGTATGACGTTTCACCGAAAGAGATAAAATATTGTCAACAACTTATTATTGAATATTCTGGGCTACTTTAACCTCAGTCTGTAACTAAATCTCTGGAGTTAAACCAACGAGGTTTCGATGTATTGTTTACACTAGTAAACACGAGCTTTATATGACGCAAGTCGACTGAATCCTTTATTAAGATCACAACTGGGAATCTTAATACAAAATAAAGTGAAATGCAATACACCAAATTGAAGTATAAAACTAAGCCTAACTGGTCGATAAGGGTTAACACTTTATGTGGTAATAAGAGTTGTGCCAAAACTTCTGTGAATATTTTAAGTTGAATAGTATTTCACTCACCATGCCCTGAGATTTTCATCAAGGCTTTGGCTTACTAAATAACAAGCGAACATAATGTTTTCAAGGTGAAGTATATCATAAGCCTCTTATTTGTGCAATGATAGTATTACTAATTAACATGCTCACCCTTTCAGCTGTGGGGGCGTTATAATGTTTTGGTTAATCCCACTATTCGTTGGTAAAAGAGTAGCCCAAGAGTTGGCGGTGAGTAGTGATGACCAGCTGTCTTCCCTCTAGTCTTACATTGCTAAATTAGGGACGGCTAGCACAGATAGCCCTCGAGTAGCTTTGTGCGAAATTCAAAAACAAACAAACTAGCTGAAGGAAATATAAGCAATTTAAAATATGCAAAACACACATTTTACCTGTAAGAGACAAATTACGTAATAAATAATGATTAAACTTGAACCAAAGTTTCAAACATGGCAGATTGGTTTATATACCATTTTATACAAAATTATTCTTAAAAAAACACAAATAGTGTATCCCATATTTTTACTTAACATAAAGTTTCAATAATTTTCATTTCATTGCATATGTTGTAGTGGTCAATTTTAATTTGACCAGTTTCTCGAAAAATTAACCCATCTATGTATGAAAATTAAAGCCCTAATGACTGTGTGCTGTGAAAACCTTGCTACTATGTTCCATCTTTTTCGGTAAGAGGGTTATATAGAAAGTTGGATGAAAATATAATTAATTAGAAACAATATAGAAAGCTTAGAAAGGATGGCTATCTAAGTACATAGCACTGGCCTTCGCTGGCATCGTGCCAATTTGTGTGATAGTGTACAGACTTAGGCTCTTAGATGAAGGTTTAATCTTGTTTTTGTCAGCTACGTCCAGGGCACACTCCATGTAGAAAGCATGCTATCATATAGTTAACAAAACAAAAATCTGCTACCATTAATTTATTTTCGAAGTATTTTCTCCACTCACAATTCGCAAAACGCTCAAGTTAAACTGCGAGTTTTAACGACTTGATTTGATGTTGTCAACATTTGTTTTCGTTTTATATGACGTATAAATAAAATTATTTAGGGGCGTAATAGGAATGTATGAAGCTCCAGATTTCCTAATCAAATATTTCTGAAATACATATACATATATAAAGGTTACATAAAAATAGAGTTATTTCGGGGCGTCATAGGAATGTATGAAGCTCCAGATTTCCTAGTCAGATATTTCTGAAATATATATATATATATATAAAGGTTACATAAAAATAGAGTTATTTCGGGGCGTCATAGGAATGTATGAGGCTCCAGATTTCCTAATCAGATATTTTTGAAATATATATATGAAGGTTTACACAATACTGGCAACTTTTCTCATGAATTTTCATCTGTAAAATATAGTTTGACAAAACTTCCTATTTTTGATTATAGTTGTGTAGCCTTTATCACGTAATATAAGCTACACGTTTGACAACTCGATAATATTCACTAGTTTCGGATAGAAAAGAAGGAAACAAAACGTTTTCTGATTGCAGTTTGCATGCGATTAATTTATTTTAAATCTATTTAATATTATCATTTTAGAACTATATCATTGGATAAAGGTAAAAACTTTAAAAAAAACTCCACTGTTGTTCATGAGGCATCATGTTTTACATCCAAAACCTCCATAGTTTCCATGTTATCTTTTGTTTGTTTATGGATATCCATATAAATCGATGCGATTAATTGTATTAGTCAAAATAATACTTTTCATGAGCATTCGTAAGTAAAGAAATGTATATTTAACACTCTGCTGCTATGGAAGGCCAGGTATGAAAACTGAAGCTTTATGTAATGGTTAAAACGACTTGTTAATTGTTGATCGTGTTATACTCACGTATAAATGTAAATATATGTAAGTAAACTCTCTTTCTTGTTTGTCGTCTATTCTATAGTGTGTATGTGCTGAAACTAAATATGTGAATATGCCAATATACTGTTTGGGACGGATTTACTATTATGTATTAATATTAACACCGATGTTTGTTCCAGTTAAATATCTATTTAGAAATGTACATAACTTATACTGTTAAGCCTCACTTAAAATTCTCACTTATTCAAGAGAACTTTAAAATACTCTTGAGTATAAGAATCAACAATATATGTGTGTACGTGTCAGTAAAGTAAAATAATAATGAGTAATTCACTTTACTATTTCTGTTTTTACTGTGACATTTTTTACCACGATGACTACTTAGGTTTGTCTGAATCGTTCTAACATGTATATAAAACATAACTTGACAGACATATATATGTATGTGTGTGTGTGTCCGTTAACAACTGTCGAAATATTTAACCCATTATCATCAAACCCTAGCAAGTACTAACTACTAAGACTTCAGGTGAGTGTCACACGGTAGTCTGAGTTTAGATCTGACCACCCTACGTCACTCCACATGGTCCCAATATCTCCCCTCATGCGTTAAACAGGTGAGTCAGCTAATAATAAATAAAACAAACACTTTTACGCTATTCTTCGTAAGCCTTTGAATATAGGTATTAATGAATGTTATTATTATTTTAAGCCATTTAAACTAAAGTCAGCAGAAGTTAAGTTATCTATACTGTAAAACAACTAATGTTTGTCTGTTTGCTCATGATGAAGGGTTTTCAATCTCCATACCTCTGATGACCATGGAACTTTCAGGTGTTTAAAACAAACCAATAGATACTATAAAAATGTCATCCGCGTCAGTTTAAAACAAACCGATGAATACTATAAAACTACCATCTGCATTAGTTTAAAACAAACCGATGAATACTATAAAACTACCATCTGCATTAGTTTAAAACAAACCAAGAATTAAGCATTTTGATACCCATTACGTCATCCACTTTCAGGGTTTTTTATGAATTTTATAGTTATTTCAATAAGCCTTAGTGTGGACGAATGACACTCACGCACACCGTCTCGCCATCCACGTGAAGCCAATAAAATATATGCCTCGTCCTGACTACCTTTGCTAGTAGGCGTTGAAAACGCTTTAGGTTTCCAAATATAAAATAATTGATAAAAAGTTGACTTTAAAAGAATGTTGAGTTTATTTTGTTGCCCCTAGCTAAAAGCTACACAAGGACTATCTCTACTAATAGTCCTCAATTTTGAAGTAATAGACAAGAGTAAAGGTAGTAAAAAAAACCGCCAACGAATAACAGGATGGACCCTCACATTATAACAGCCCCATAGTGAGCACGGTCATTAAAGTGGTTCGAACCCTAACCACCAGGCCATGATGTTAGGTAAAGAATGTTCTAGTACAGGAAAGCTCATCGTGAATTTGATACATGAATAACCAAAATATGTACCTGGAATTTCGTTAACAGGTGCGTTGGCGGTAAGTTTACGCATTTACAACCTTAAAATCCGGAGTTCGATTTCCTGTGGTAAACAGAGTCGTGTCGCTTTGCGTCAAAACAAACAAACAATACTTTTTACTTGCTGTTTGGAGAAGACAAATGATTGTCAAACATTTGTTCACGAAACAACAGAAATAACTAGACGAAACTATGATGTCATGATGAGCATTGATAATCTCATAAGATTCAAAATCCGGCATGTGCAATTGTTTTTTAGATCCGGCATGTGCAGTTGTTTTATCCACTCAGACTCCACTCACCACTCATCAATCGCACACTTACGTGACAATATTCTTTCATCTCGAAAGCTAAGAAGGGAACTTGCTTTGTCCGTAGCCAAAGTTTCTGGCTTTATTTGCTATTATAGAAAGACAGAGTTTACTGTCCCGCTGTTTCAGCTTCAGACAGTCAAACACCAGAACGTGACTACCTCTAGTGACATGTTCACGTGACGGATAGCTGCTATCTATCTCTTGTCCTTTTGCTTTTGTCAATATTCCACGCTTCCTCCCCTTAAACTTGCAAGGTTCAGTCAACGATTTCAATTCGCTGTACAGGCTCGGAAGGCACGAAGACTGACAAAACACAAAAAAACGTTTGCAGGAATCATCTGTACTGTTCATGAAAGATCATCTGTACTGTTCGTGAAAGATCATCTGTACTGTTCGTGAAAGATCATCTGTACTGTTAATGAAAGATCATTTGTACTGTGCATGAAAGATCATCTGTACTGTTCATGAAAGATCATCTGTACTGTTTGTGAAAGATCATCTGTACTGTTCGTGAAAGATCATCTGTACTGTTCATGAAAGATCATCTGTACTGTTCGTGAAAGATCATTTGTACTGTGCATGAAAGATCATCTGTACTGTTCGTGAAAGATCATCTGTACTGTTCATAAAAGATCATTTGTACTGTGCATGAAAGATCATTTGTACTGTGCATGAAAGATCATTTGTACTGTTCATGAAAGATCATTTGTACTGTTCATGAAAGATCATCTGTACTGTTCGTGAAAGATCATCTGTACTGTTCGTGAAAGATCATCTGTACTGTTCGTGAAAGATCATCTGTACTGTTCGTGAAAGATCATCTGTACTGTTCGTGAAAGATCATCTGTACTGTTCGTGAAAGATAATCTGTACTGTTCGTGAAAGATCATCTGTACTGTTCATGAAAGAAAACAAGTTTCTTTTAATCCTTTATGATAAACTGTTTCATGCATGCACTAGATATAGCCGTTAAACCCAATTTAACCTAAAGGTAAATATGGAAGATTAAACTGATCTATTTCTATGAAATGTACAATTACATATTTGACTTGAATTTTTCACAGCACACTGATTTGTGTCAGCATAAAAAAAAAAAAGAGTTGAAACATTTCTGTTTGATTAAAAGACGTATTCACAGCACTCACGTATACGAGGGCCGGTATGGCCAGGTGGGTAAGACACTCGACTCGTAATCTGAGGGCCGCGGGTTCGACTCCCCGTCACACCAAACATGCTCGCCTATTCCGCCGTGGTGGCCTTACGATCAGTTCCATTATTTGTTCATAAAAGAGTAGCTCAAAAGTTGGCGGTGAGTGGTGATGACTAGCTGCCTTTCCTTAAGACTTACACTGCTAAATTGGGGACGGCTAGCGCAAATAACCCTCGTATAGCTCTGCGCGAAATTCAAAACAAGCCAAATCACTCACACATATGACAATAACAAACAATCTGTAAGAAAAAAAAACTCAGATAAATCATATATTTATTTAGACAGGTTAGTCTAATGTGTTGCTTTTGTTGATGAACATTCATTAAATGTTGGACAATGGAGTAAATAAACGTTAGGTGATTGTGTGAGGCTTGCTAACCAAGAACTTACTCATATTGGTCAGCAAGATAATAGTAAGTAAACCGTTGACCTGTAAACGAAAGGCGGAAGGCTTTCGAAACGTCGTCCTCTACACTTGCGTCTCCACAACAGGCAGTTGCCGTCCAGTCTACAAAAAAAACATATCTGCTTCTAAATAAAACGTGACCTCCAAATTCTGGTGATAACAGAGGACGGAATTCTTTCATTTCTGGAATAAAAGTCAAAGGTCGATTATTTCCAACCTTATGATACAAACAAAAACAAAAGTGTACGTTGTGAGAGAACCAGTTAGAAAATTACTTCAACAAAGACTCTAACCTGGATTAAAGCTCGAACAGTGAATGGTTGAATGTGTTTCAGTTGATATAATAATCGCATTTCGTTTCCTTTCTTATATAGTGACTTAAGGTTTAAGTTATGCCCGAAACTACTTAAGACATTTGAATGTGCTTTTTCTAACAATTTAAGCTGTTTAAAGTGGTATGATAATGAAATAGAATACGATAAAAGGTTTAATATTTTAGGAACATTTGATAATTTTGTTGAATTAAGCTCGTGATAACTTTTATTGCTTATTTAAATGTTTATTTTTGGATTGCGTTTAATAGCTAAAAATACCAGCGTGTGCTGCTATCTCTATATTAAACACATTTCACATATACTTGTTTGTTTGGGAATTTCGCGCAAAGCTACATAACGGCTATTTGCAGTCGACGTCCCTAATTTAGCAGTACGAAACTAGACGGAAAGCAGCTAGTCATCACCACCCACCGTCAACTCTTGGGCTACTTTTTTACCAGCGAATAGTGGGACTGACCGTCACATTATATTGCCCCCCACGGCTGAAAGGGCGACCATGTTTGGTGTGGCAGGGTATTCAAACCCACGACCCTCGGATTACGAGTCGAGTGCCTTAGCCACCTGGCCATGCCGGGCATTTTACATACACACACGTATGCGTGTATATGTAGACATAAAATTATTCTCGTAGTGAAAGTTTTATGTCATTCGCTCATTAAACATTAATTTAATTTCACTTTAAACATACATTCAGTATTAACACTGTGTTATGGAGGAATTAATATAAATAATTTAAGAGTTTTATCAATAGCTTAATACTATTTATAATTTAACATATTTATAATTTAACAGCTGTCGTGAAATGGCCACGTGTGCTAACGTACGCGGTTCTATCTACTTACTAGTCAAAGAAGAAATAAAGATTTTGATTAAAAAAACTTCTTTGGCATGTTTGACAATTAGTTCAGAAGACACGAAATAAAAACGTAATTTCCACCGAATCTATTCTAATCTGATGAGAGAACTGACATCCAGATCGACTGGTGAATGCAGGCGTACAATGAAAATTCTTTTTTTTTTTTTCATTACCTTTTGCACAATCTCATTTCGAGCATGAAGGGGAGAATATGCAATAAGAGACGTGGATGATAATGAATTATGACAGCCTGGAAACTTGGTGTTTTTTTTAAATTCCCATATACTCTTAAGTACTCAAGAGACGGCGTGCTTTTGTGGTAATTTACTATAGTTTTTTTTTTTCCAAGTTCATTTCTCACATATTTTCATCCTTTCAATAACACTATCCGATTGGACTGAACGAATCCTGCTCATTTGAAAAAGAGAACAAATGTGAAATTGGACCGTCAATGTACGTATAGTAAGTTATTTTCGCACCTGATTGCATAATGTAAGTATTTCTACTTCTATAAATATTTCTATAATCTCTTACAGCGATTCTGAAGTGTGTGCGATTTGGAAATCTATGTTTATATTACAACGCCTGAGAATTTCCTGTCATTGGTGTAATATATTTTACGTTTTTACTAAGCTACGCAAAGTACGAATAAGAAAGAGTAACCCTATCTACTTGTCCATCGCTGGTACAGCGGTAAATCTAAGGATTTACAACGCTAAAATCAGGGCCTCGATTCCCCTCGCTGGACTCAGTAGATTGCACAATGTGGCTTTCTATAAGAAAACACACACACATCCTTTCTATTTAAGACCGTATTTATAAATTGCAAAATTTAAAATATCCTGTAAAGGAAAGTTTTTTCAAACCCTTGCATAAATATTGCAGTTACAAGTTCATAAGCCTAAAACTAGTTATGCTAAGTTTTCTTTCAGGAATAGTAAATGATTACTTACTAATTTTGAAGCATGCTGGTATGATTGTTTTCTTTGTTATGTAGGGACGAGTGTGTGTGTGTTTTTTTCTTATAGCAAAGCCACATCAGGGTATCTGCTGAGTCCACCGAGGGGAATCAAACCCCTGATTTTAGCGTTTAAATCTGTAGACTTACCGCTGAACTAGCGGGGGTCATGTAGGGACAAGCGAAATGTAAATGGCACAATTAAGTGCTGTACAGATTAGGCACTCTTCGAACACTTTGTCGAACTGATATATTAACTTTTCTATAAGTCTCAGTTTGTTATTATTGTTTATATAAGGAAAACTGACTTCCACAAATTAAATTAACAAATAAACGTATGCAAAGAGGAAAATATTATCATGGTATTAAATACAACTAATAACTAAATGTAATAGCATTTTGTAGGATGTAATATTAGTTTTTCACTGTTAAAAATCTGATAATTATATTTAGAATATGAGCTACGTCAACTAATTTCACAGTTTAAAAACAGTAAACACGTTACTCAAATTAATAATGTTAATAATCCACAATTTGAAACGTAAAGTAAATGCTTAATATGTAATTTGAAACGAAAAATAAATTACCCAAAAGGTATAGCGTAAAACGACAAATATTTTATCAAAATCTACAACTCCAAACATCAGATAAGGCCAGTAAATCTACGATATCTATCATAAGACAAGACATATATTCTCAACCGAGAAAATCAGATAAGTGTATAGCTGAAACTGTGAGGCGTATATGTTGACAATTTAGCCAGAGTTATATTCTGAGACGATAACTAAGTCTTCCTTCTTGCCCCCTGGTGGAGTGTAAATATATTTTTATATAACATCAAAATTCTTCAGTTCTTAAGAGATAAGATACCTTTCTTGAAATTATGTATGTGATTTATTTTGTATAATAATGTAGTTTTTAAGCATAAAAGCGCCACGATATAACGTAATCTTTCTGTGGATGTTCTGTCTTCTGCTCGTTTCGAATTTCGAAACTGCTGTTTTGTGGAGGTTACTAACCCTAACTGTATACAAACGTTTATCATAACGTTCTAAAGAAGAAGACGAAAAACACTTTTCATAGAACAAAGTCAGCACTAAATGGATAAAACAAGTATCATTTCCCTGTTTATGTTCTTATGAAAATAACCGTCTTTTTGTTCATTGTAATTAAATAATCACATATTTTCCTTTTCGCTCAAAGTTTAGTCGTTATGCTTTTCCATAGTATAAATTATCATAACTAACCGTACCCTGCTAGTGCAACTGTAAGTCTACGGATTTACAATGCTAAATCAGAGGTTTCCATTCCCCTCGGTGAACGCACTAGATAGCTTCTTGTGACTTTGCTATAAGAAAGCACACACACTCGTATCCAACCTTGATCTTAGTTCCTCAGACCGAATCACTACTGTAATTTAGGACTTTTTAAAAACAATTAACTTATCAATCTGTTTGTTTGTTTGTTTGTTTTTGAATTTCGCACAAAGCTACTCGAGGGCTATCTGTGCTAGCCGTCCCTAATTTAGCAGTGTAAGACTAGAAGGAAAGCAGCTAGTCATCACCACCCACCGCCATCTCTTGGGCTACTCTTTTACCAACGAATAGTGAGATTGACCGTCACATTATAACGCCCCACGGCTGAAAGGGCGAGCATGTTTGGCGCGACCGGGATGCGAACCCGCGACCCTCAGATTACGAGTCGCACGCCTTAACCCACCTGGCCGTGCCGGGCTTTATCAATCTGTTGTTGTACATTTTCTCATGGGTTATTAATTATTATCATATTCAGAATTCATCTTTCATAACTGAGACCATTTTCTTACAATTAATTTATTATTTTTATTTACAGTATTAAATCTGGACACCATATATGATGATAATTTATTAGAATTTTTGTATGGTTAATTAGCTGTACCCGTTTTTCTATCGCCAATCGTGGAAAAAAAGGTTTGCCTTCTGGGCTGAGTTCCGCAAGGTCAGATGTATACGACGCGATATCCTGAATAGAGTCTACACTTACAAAAAGCAACTGATCTTGCTGTTTGTTCAAAGCCGAATAAAGTATCTGTGGAGGCAGGTAATGCTGAATAGCTGCTCTTTCTCGGTCAGTGGCTCAAAACTAAGGGCGACTATACCTTAACATTTAGTATCGCTAACGTAACTGTTTAACTTCTGTGTCACATGAGGTGCCTGCCGTTCTCACCGACAGAATCAAATCCCCGTTTTAAAAGTTAATTCGTCAGACCATATTATAACGATTAATTTATCAGACTCTTTATCTTGCAATTAATTAATTAATTATTACTATTTCCAGAGTTAATTATTTGAGTCTTTTTGACTTTTTAATTGTTAATATTTTTTTCCTTATATTTTTGCCACCGAAGAAGAAAGGTACATTTTTCAAAAACCCTCGGGTTATAAGGTTTTTTATTCATTTTTTTCCTTACTATTAACCCTTCCTATGCTTTCGTCACAGTTAATTGGTTCGACCATTTTTTTCACGACTAACCAATGATGTCTCTCTTCATGATGACTTCACCTATTCCCTGTTTTAAGCATTGTTGCTCGCACCAATTCTTCACGATTAATCCTATGACCTTTAAATACAAATTTATATACATTCTAAAAATTACCTTCCTTAAAAATAAGTGCATCACACATATGTTTATTTTCAAGCAAATTAATTTGAAAAGGTCTCTTGTTCATGGTTATGAACAATGTTCTTTATCGATGTACTATTTGAGTACATGAAGGATGTTTTTAACCCCCCCCCCCCAGTTTCTATATAGTCACAGATTCATTGATTTACGGGTCATTTTATATGTCTAAATTATTTCCTGCACAAAACGAGGGCGAGTTAATAGCTGCAATGCAGGGCACAGGTCATTACCTTGGTCAATTTGCTTCTCTTCAAATAAGATCATCACGCTCGGCCATAGGTAGTTTCTGTTTACGAGGAAAAGTAAAGAGAACGCGAATTATTGCCGCGAAAAAAGAGAGGAGAATCGAATTAACATCTTTAAGACGTATGTTGTAGTTCCCACACGTTTTCTGCCACGTTCGGGAATATTAAGCTTTGCTTGATTTAAGCTTCTTGGTTAATAACTACATTAGTAAAATACACCTTATATTAAAAGTTTGTACCTAATTTAATGCAACGTCTGAATATGCAGTACAGTTAGGTAGCTATGACACAAACCATATGATGTTCATATGGTTTTCTTTTTCATTTTTCATTTTCTTTCATGTCATTAAACGTTGCTGGAAAATCACATTTTGCTAACAATGTAATAATAATAATAATAATAAAACAATGGTGTGATTAGGTACTAATGTACTAATATTCCAAACTGTTGCTAAGCGTACATATTACGTTACCAAAATGATAATGTTTTAAAAACTGATAACGTACCCAAAAATAAGAAAGAACATAATTATAATTAGTTTAATTAAGTAACACCAAAAATTTGCTTCTCCAGATAATTTTCGAATTTTCATGTGCTTAACAATAGAAATGACTTCATTTGTTCTTTTTTGTTTTGTTCTCCAGTCTTTAACGCTTTCTATACAAAAATGTATAATAGATCGCCTTGTCACAAAGTTATATTTTTTTTTTCATTTACTACCTTGTAATTGGAGCTGACATTCTTGTAACAGCTGTCTGTTGCTTTACCTGAAGGGTTACATTATCTGATAAGACTGGTGGCATGGATAGTTTTGGTTTTGTTTCGCTTCTACTTTAATCACGGCTACAGTGACGTAACAGTGGGAAAAAGGGTTCTCCCTCGTCATCCGATTTTTGCCGCTACTTTTATTTATGCTATTTGTACCCTGTGGAAAGCAATCACAATCAAAATCACGATCGATTTTTGGTAACAATAATTCCCAGACAGCACGCAATGATTGTTTTAGGTGCCTCTCAGATCACAGTTATTGGTTTGAAGTCTTAACGAACACTTATTTGGCCGATCTAAGCCGATTTTAATGAACAAAATAAACAGTAGCTAACTACTCTTAAATTGATGACGTAAAATAAAATGGATAAATTCTATCTAACGGTCAAAAATCCCAGAATAAACGCACATAGTGATTATTACACAAGAAAATTATAAACTGAATATTTGTTAACTTTATACATTGAAGTTTGGAAACAGTTTGTGTATTATAGTTTAATTTTTATCTTCACGAAGCGTTAACTACTGCGAATGTTTTCGGAACAAATTCTACATTACAACCTTTATTGATCAAAGCTACTAATCCATCCCGTGCAAATCTTTAAAAGCTTTATGAGAATACTTTGAAAACAGTAATCAACTAACACTATGTAACACAAATTTTGTTCCTCGATAGTATGTGTTATTTCTTAATTGCATATGTTGTACATAAAAGTACAGAAAATGGCCATTATTCCCTTCAAACTTTGCTTTTGTGACCTGGATAATGAAATTTAGAAATTAACCTATTTTCTATGTAAAAACGGGCAAATTTGCACATTTTCATTTACATAAGGTCTGAATAAAACAACATATGAATCAAGATTTACATGTATTTGTACCAAAGTTATACAAAAATGTTTAGAAGTGAGTAGTTTTTCAAGATTTGCGACTGAAATGTAAATCCCTTTCACGTATCAGCCCCCAAATATAGTCTCCTATCATGTTTTCGTCATACACTTCCAGGTCATAAAAGCAAAGTTTGAAGATAAAAACAGGTCTTTTCCATTTGCTTTAGGCATAAGCAATTTGGAAATAAACCTTTCTGCCCAGGAACAAGAAAAAGTTAAAATTTTGTTACATAGTATATTTCAGAGACACTCACAGAATACACAGTCGTTATCTAATAAGCTTAATAAATACACTTTAATCTCGGAGTGAATATATACTAAACATTAAAGGTAAAAATCAACTTAATGATAAAATGTAATCATGTCAACACGTTTATGACAAACACATGTTGAGAAACTCGATTCCAGCTCAATTCATAGAGCATGTATACTATTGACAAGGAGGGATAATTAATAGTAAAGATTCTTTTACAGTTTTGTTTGATTTAAGAGGTTTATAAATCGAAACGAAACATTTTAGCCATAATATTTATTATCCATATGATACCTACAACTACCTCCGAGTCTGAAGCCTATTTTTTACAGATGGTTTTACAGTATTATTGTAATATAATAATCCCAGAATAGTTACATATTGAAACTAAAAGTCATCAAATTATTAGATTTATGAATATCGTTTATAATTAGACCCTATAAACAGTTTCAAAAAATAGTTTTCCATTCTACGTAATTTCTTCCTTTCCAGTTTCTAATAAGATGAAATCAGGTACAACATGAAGTGGCCCCGCCAGTGGCACAGCAGTATGTTTGCGAACTCACACCGTTAGAAGCCGGGTATCGATACCTGTGGTAGGCAGAGCACAGATAGTCCATTGTGCAGTGTTATGTTTAATTCCAAACAAACCACAGAATTCTTAAAATATATTTTATTTGAACTCTGAAGGTTTGAGTAAAAAAAATAGAAGTAATAAAAAAATTCCTATCACATTCTGCGCATAACTTTACTCGAAACCTGTTTGTTTGTCTTTTGTCCACCAAATTCTTTCTCTTGTTTTGCGATATTATACATTATCGCTTTCTTGTATTCTTCATTAAATATCTTAACGCTTTGAAACTTTTTACTAAATTTTTGGTTCACGTAATTGCTATTAATTGTTACCGAGTTCATCTGATACCTTTTCCCCTTTAGTTCTCATATACGTGAGCATCTTCAAAGGGATATTACTGTTTCAGATAACTCTTCTACAAAATAAAATGCGTTTAGTTTACTTATTTTAGAATTTTGAGCAAAGATATACGAGAACTATATGCATAGCTGACCCTAATTTTAAACTTGTAGGCTAGAGAGAACGCAACAAGTCAACATTGCTTATTTACCACTCTTGTCTGATCGAATAGTGGGACTGTCAAAAAGTGCAGAGCACGTTTATATGGCAACACATTTAGTCTGAGAACGTTAACCACCAGGTAAATTTTTAATTAATTATTAATTGAAATAGATATAACAATGAGAAATAAAAGGTTAAAATTAATATAATTTCGAGCAAAGCCACACGAGGGTTATCTGCGCTAGCCGTCCCTAATTTAGCAGTGTAAGACATCTAGTCATCAAAACTCACCGTCAACTCTTGGGCTACTCTTTTAACAACTGGACTGGTCATCACATTATAATGCCCTACAGCTGAAAGGGGAGGACGTTTGGTGTGAGCGGGATTCGAACCCATGACTCTCAGAGTACGTATCGAGTACTTTAACCACCTGGCCATCCCGGATCGGGAGTAAAGTCATTTCTTTGTTACTTTGAAATCCTATAAGTCCTATCTTATTCAGGACCAGTATTTTCATCTGATTATGTTAATTTAGTCTTGTGTTCTTCTTCTCCAAATGATAACACTTTTTAAACTGGCTTTAGTTTTTTACGCCATTCCAAAACTCTAAGAATGCATGCGCACATTTAGAATATCAATACAAATTAAGGTTTCAACAAAATTGATACCTTATATTTTGTTTCATATCTATAATGTAAGTCATGGTTTATCGTTCAACTCTATTCTTCATTTGGTTTACAGCTAGGTTGCGTTGAACATTCAGAACATGTTGTGTTTCTCGAGTAGCTTCGGCAACAGTGAAGATGTGTCATGCATATTTTTCCCATGACTATTTAATTTTATTATTAAATGTTCACATGCATTGTCTTCTTTTATTTGAACTCAAAACTAAAATATATCATTACGCGAATTTGTACGGTTGCAAGATCATCAGAACACTATCTGCTCTTAACTGAATCACGTGGTCTCGTAGCTATATAAAATAATTGCTCTGAAAAACAAAAACTGTAAAAAAAAAACAACAACAAAGAAACATATCGAGATATATGATTATCTCTCACGTTCTTTTTGTAAATGTTTAGTACTTAGATTTCAGAAGACTTTCGCTATAAAGATTTATTTATGATGGTTGTGGAAGGAATATGTGGGATTATTGAAATGGAACAGCAAAAAGAAAGAAAAAAATACTTGTAATGAATTACACTAAAAGTTGTTTCAGAAATCTTCATCTTGTTTTTTGTTGTTATTGCCAAATCTATTTTGGAAAGGAACTTCGTGGAGGTTCGACTCAAGTTTCAGTTGATGTAGTAATCGTACGTTTGAGGCGAAGGCGTAATGGAAGAAAAAAAGAGCTTGCATAAATAGGACCATGAAAGCAATTATATGCCAAAACATTCTTCCACAAATACTGCTATTACAAATCTATTATCACACGTGGATAACATAAAGGCGTAGCACTAAATAAACGAAACGCAAAGACTCGTTCATTGAAATAATTCGCTAAATAACTTTCGAAGGCTTAGGAATTCTACATGCCACGAGCTTTTGAGAGATTTCTCCACGAAAAGTTATTGTGGGTTTATTTGTTTACAAAGTAAGAGAGAAGAAATCAGTTTGCGAAATTATCTCACGGAAAATATTTGTAACTAACGCATCTATTCACTGGTGATTAAATAAATAGTATAGTGTTAAATGAAACAAAGGTTTCAGACGATTACATAATTCCAGAACATTCAGTTGATTTTATCCAACTATAGTTACTAACAATAGTCCATAAATATCAGCTAATATTGTATCAATAGTCCAGCGGTAGTTACTAACATTCTACAAGAAGTTCAGGAATATCTACTAAAATAGTACCAATAGTCCAGAAATAGTACCAGTAGATCATAACTTAATATTTACTAATACTGTACCGACAGAACGGAAATAAACACTTTCCAACATTTCACTAGGAGAACAGATATGAACAGTTACTAAAATAGTACCAATAAAAACAGAATTGAAGTGTTATTAATACTTAGACCAATAGAAACAGTTGCTGACATTACACTATAAACTAGAAACAGTTACAGATATTATAGTAATAAATAAGTTACTGAGATTATATTAATAGACCAGAAACAATTACTAACATTACACTGATAGACCAGAAACAGTTACTGATATTAGACTGATAAACTAGAAACAGTTACAGACATTATACTAATCTACCAGAAACAGTTATTGACATTATAGTAATATACCAGAAACAGTTACTGACATTATATTAATAAACCAGAAACAGATACAGATGTTATAGTAATAGACCAGAAACAGTTACAGATATTATAATAATATACCAGAAACAGTTACTGACATTATATTAATAGACCAGAAACAGATACAGATGTTATAGTAATAGACCAGAAACAGTTACAGATATTATAATAATATACCAGAAACAGTTACTGACATTATATTAATAGACCAGAAACAGTTACAGATATTATAGTAATATACCAGAAACCAGAAACAGTTACAGAAACAGTTACTTACACTGATAGACCAGAAACAGTTACTGACATTATACTAACAGACCAGAAATTGCTATTTATATTATACTAATATACCAGAAACAGTTACTGACATTATAGTAATAGGCCAGAAACAGTTACTGACATTATATTAATAGACAGAAACAGATACAGATGTTATAGTAATAGACCAGAAACAGTTACAGATATTATAGTAATATACCAGAAACGGTTACTGACATTATATTAATAGACCAGAAACAGTTACTGACATTACACTGATAGACCAGAAACAGTTACTGATATTACACTGATAAACCAGAAACAGTTACTGACATTATACTAACAGACCAGAAATTGCTATCGATATTATACTAATATACCAAAAACAGTTACTGACATTATAGTAATAGGCCAGAAACAGTTACTGACATTATACTAATAGACCAGAAACAGATACAGATGTTATAGTAATAGACCAGAAACAGTTACAGATATTATAGTAATATACCAGAAACAGTTACTGACATTATATTAATAGACCAGAAACAGTTACTGACATTACACTGATAGACCAGAAACAGTTACTGATATTACACTGATCAACCAGAAACAGTTACTGACATTATACTAACAGACCAGAAATTGCTATTGATATTATACTAATATACCAGAAACAGTTACTGACATTATAGTAATAGACCAGAAACAGTTACTGACATTATACTAATAGACCAGAAACAGATACAGATGTTATAGTAATAGACCAGAAACAGTTACAGATATTTTAGTAATAGACCAGAAACAATTACTGACATTATATTAATAGACCAGAAACAGTTACCGACATTATACTAATAGACCAGAAACAGTTATTGACATTATAGTAATATACCAGAAACAGTTACAGATATTTTAGTAATAGACCAGAAACAGTTACAGATATTTTAGTAATAGACCAGAAACAGTTACAGATATTTTAGTAATAGACCAGAAACAGTTACTGACATTATATTAATAGACCAGAAACAGTTACCGACATTATACTAATAGACCAGAAACAGTTATTGACATTATAGTAATATACCAGAAACAGTTACTGACATTATAGTAATAGACCAGAAACAGTTACTGACATTATAGTAATAGACCAGAAACAGTTACTGACATTATACTAATAGACCAGAAACAGATACAGATGTTATAGTAATAGACCAGAAACAGTTACAGATATTTTAGTAATAGACCAGAAACAATTACTGACATTATATTAATAGACCAGAAACAGTTACCGACATTATACTAATAGACCAGAAACAGTTATTGACATTATAGTAATATACCAGAAACAGTTACAGATATTTTAGTAATAGACCAGAAACAGTTACAGATATTTTAGTAATAGACCAGAAACAGTTACTGACATTATATTAATAGACCAGAAACAGTTACAAATATTTTAGTAATAGACCAGAAACAGTTACTGACATTATATTAATAGACCAGAAACAGTTACTAACAGTACACTGATAGACCAGAAACAGTTACTGACATTATACTAACAGACTAGAAATTGCTTTTGACATTATACTAATATACCAGAAACAGTTACTGACATTATAGTAATAGACCAGAAACAGTTACTGACATTATAGTAATAGACCAGAAACAGTTACTGACATTATACTAATAGACCAGACACAGTTACAGATATTATAGTAATAGACCAGAAACAGTTACAGATATTTTAGTAATAGACCAGAAACAGTTACAAATATTTTAGTAATAGACCAGAAACAGTTACTGACATTATATTAATAGATCGGAAACAGTTACTGACATTATATTAATAGACCAGAAACAGTTACTGACATTACACTGATAGACCAGACACAGTTACCGACATTATACTAATAGACCAGAAACAGTTACAGATATTATAGTAATAGACCAGAAACAGTTACAAATATTTTAGTAATAGACCAGAAACAGTTACTGACATTATATTAATAGACCGGAAACAGTTACTGACATTATATTAATAGACCAGAAACAGTTACTGACATTACACTGATAGACCAGACACAGTTACCGACATTATACTAATAGACCAGAAACAGTTACAGATATTATAGTAATAGACCAGAAACAGTTACAGATATTTTAGTAATAGACCAGAAACAGTTACAAATATTTTAGTAATAGACCAGAAACAGTTACTGACATTATATTAATAGACCAGAAACAGTTACTGACATTATAGTAATAGACCAGAAACAGTTACTGACATTATACTAATAGACCAGACACAGTTACAGATATTATAGTAGTAGACCAGAAACAGTTACAGATATTATAGTAATATACCAGAAACAGTTACTGACATTATATTAATAGACCAGAAACAGTTACTGACATTACACTGATAGACCAGAAACAGTTACTGATATTACACTGATCAACCAGAAACAGTTACTGACATTATACTAACAGACCAGAAATTGCTATTGATATTATACTAATATACCAGAAACAGTTACTGACATTATAGTAATAGACCAGAAACAGTTACTGACATTATACTAATAGACCAGAAACAGATACAGATGTTATAGTAATAGACCAGAAACAGTTACAGATATTTTAGTAATAGACCAGAAACAATTACTGACATTATATTAATAGACCAGAAACAGTTACCGACATTATACTAATAGACCAGAAACAGTTATTGACATTATAGTAATATACCAGAAACAGTTACAGATATTTTAGTAATAGACCAGAAACAGTTACAGATATTTTAGTAATAGACCAGAAACAGTTACAGATATTTTAGTAATAGACCAGAAACAGTTACTGACATTATATTAATAGACCAGAAACAGTTACCGACATTATACTAATAGACCAGAAACAGTTATTGACATTATAGTAATATACCAGAAACAGTTACTGACATTATAGTAATAGACCAGAAACAGTTACTGACATTATAGTAATAGACCAGAAACAGTTACTGACATTATACTAATAGACCAGAAACAGATACAGATGTTATAGTAATAGACCAGAAACAGTTACAGATATTTTAGTAATAGACCAGAAACAATTACTGACATTATATTAATAGACCAGAAACAGTTACCGACATTATACTAATAGACCAGAAACAGTTATTGACATTATAGTAATATACCAGAAACAGTTACAAATATTTTAGTAATAGACCAGAAACAGTTACAGATATTTTAGTAATAGACCAGAAACAGTTACTGACATTATATTAATAGACCAGAAACAGTTACAAATATTTTAGTAATAGACCAGAAACAGTTACTGACATTATATTAATAGACCAGAAACAGTTACTAACAGTACACTGATAGACCAGAAACAGTTACTGACATTATACTAACAGACTAGAAATTGCTTTTGACATTATACTAATATACCAGAAACAGTTACTGACATTATAGTAATAGACCAGAAACAGTTACTGACATTATAGTAATAGACCAGAAACAGTTACTGACATTATACTAATAGACCAGACACAGTTACAGATATTATAGTAATAGACCAGAAACAGTTACAGATATTTTAGTAATAGACCAGAAACAGTTACAAATATTTTAGTAATAGACCAGAAACAGTTACTGACATTATATTAATAGATCGGAAACAGTTACTGACATTATATTAATAGACCAGAAACAGTTACTGACATTACACTGATAGACCAGACACAGTTACCGACATTATACTAATAGACCAGAAACAGTTACAGATATTATAGTAATAGACCAGAAACAGTTACAAATATTTTAGTAATAGACCAGAAACAGTTACTGACATTATATTAATAGACCGGAAACAGTTACTGACATTATATTAATAGACCAGAAACAGTTACTGACATTACACTGATAGACCAGACACAGTTACCGACATTATACTAATAGACCAGAAAGAGTTACAGATATTATAGTAATAGACCAGAAACAGTTACAGATATTTTAGTAATAGACCAGAAACAGTTACAAATATTTTAGTAATAGACCAGAAACAGTTACTGACATTATATTAATGGACCGGAAACAGTTACTGACATTATAGTAATAGACCAGAAACAGTTACTGACATTATACTAATAGACCAGACACAGTTACAGATATTATAGTAGTAGACCAGAAACAGTTACAGATATTATAGTAATATACCAGAAACAGTTACTGACATTATATTAATAGACCAGAAACAGTTACTGACATTACACTGATAGACCAGAAACAGTTACTGATATTACACTGATCAACCAGAAACAGTTACTGACATTATACTAACAGACCAGAAATTGCTATTGATATTATACTAATATACCAGAAACAGTTACTGACATTATAGTAATAGACCAGAAACAGTTACTGACATTATACTAATAGACCAGAAACAGATACAAATGTTATAGTAATAGACCAGAAACAGTTACAGATATTTTAGTAATAGACCAGAAACAATTACTGACATTATATTAATAGACCAGAAACAGTTACCGACATTATACTAATAGACCAGAAACAGTTATTGACATTATAGTAATATACCAGAAACAGTTACAGATATTTTAGTAATAGACCAGAAACAGTTACAGATATTTTAGTAATAGACCAGAAACAGTTACAGATATTTTAGTAATAGACCAGAAACAGTTACTGACATTATATTAATAGACCAGAAACAGTTACCGACATTATACTAATAGACCAGAAACAGTTATTGACATTATAGTAATATACCAGAAACAGTTACTGACATTATAGTAATAGACCAGAAACAGTTACTGACATTATAGTAATAGACCAGAAACAGTTACTGACATTATACTAATAGACCAGAAACAGATACAGATGTTATAGTAATAGACCAGAAACAGTTACAGATATTTTAGTAATAGACCAGAAACAATTACTGACATTATATTAATAGACCAGAAACAGTTACCGACATTATACTAATAGACCAGAAACAGTTATTGACATTATAGTAATATACCAGAAACAGTTACAGATATTTTAGTAATAGACCAGAAACAGTTACAGATATTTTAGTAATAGACCAGAAACAGTTACTGACATTATATTAATAGACCAGAAACAGTTACAAATATTTTAGTAATAGACCAGAAACAGTTACTGACATTATATTAATAGACCAGAAACAGTTACTGACATTATACTAATAGACCAGAAACAGTTACTGACATTATACTAATAGACTAGAAACAGTTTTGACATTATACTAATATACCAGAAACAGTTACTGACATTATAGTAATAGACCAGAAACAGTTACTGACATTATAGTAATAGACCAGAAACAGTTACCGACATTATACTAATAGACCAGAAACAGTTACAGATATTATAGTAATAGACCAGAAACAGTTACAGATATTTTAGTAATAGACCAGAAACAGTTACAAATATTTTAGTAATAGACCAGAAACAGTTACTGACATTATATTAATAGATCGGAAACAGTTACTGACATTATATTAATAGACCAGAAACAGTTACTGACATTACACTGATAGACCAGACACAGTTACCGACATTATACTAATAGACCAGAAACAGTTACAGATATTATAGTAATAGACCAGAAACAGTTACAAATATTTTAGTAATAGACCAGAAACAGTTACTGACATTATATTAATAGACCGGAAACAGTTACTGACATTATATTAATAGACCAGAAACAGTTACTGACATTACACTGATAGACCAGACACAGTTACCGACATTATACTAATAGACCAGAAACAGTTACAGATATTATAGTAATAGACCAGAAACAGTTACAGATATTTTAGTAATAGACCAGAAACAGTTACAAATATTTTAGTAATAGACCAGAAACAGTTACTGACATTATATTAATGGACCGGAAACAGTTACTGACATTATAGTAATAGACCAGAAACAGTTACTGACATTATACTAATAGACCAGACACAGTTACAGATATTATAGTAGTAGACCAGAAACAGTTACAGATATTATAGTAATAGACCAGAAACAGTTACAGATATTTTAGTAATAGACCAGAAACAGTTACTGACATTATATTAATAGACCAGAAACAGTTACTGACATTATATTAATAGACCAGAAACAGTTACTGACATTACACTGATAGACCAGACACGGTTACCGACATTATACTAATAGACCAGAAACAGTTATTGACATTATAGTAATATACCAGAAACAGTTACTGACATTATTGTAATAGACCAGAAACAGTTACAGATATTTTAGTAATAGACCAGAAACAGTTACAGATATTTTAGTAATAGACCAGAAACAGTTACAGATATTTTAGTAATAGACCAGAAACAGTTACAGATATTTTAGTAATAGACCAGAAACAGTTACTGACATTATATTAATAGACCAGAAACAGTTACCGACATTATACTAATAGACCAGAAACAGTTATTGACATTATAGTAATATACCAGAAACAGTTACTGACATTATAGTAATAGACCAGAAACAGTTACTGACATTATAGTAATAGACCAGAAACAGTTACTGACATTATACTAATAGACCAGAAACAGATACAGATGTTATAGTAATAGACCAGAAACAGTTACAGATATTTTAGTAATAGACCAGAAACAATTACTGACATTATATTAATAGACCAGAAACAGTTACCGACATTATACTAATAGACCAGAAACAGTTATTGACATTATAGTAATATACCAGAAACAGTTACAGATATTTTAGTAATAGACCAGAAACAGTTACAGATATTTTAGTAATAGACCAGAAACAGTTACTGACATTATATTAATAGACCAGAAACAGTTACAAATATTTTAGTAATAGACCAGAAACAGTTACTGACATTATATTAATAGACCAGAAACAGTTACTGACATTATATTAATAGACCAGAAACAGTTACTGACAGTACACTGATAGACCAGAAACAGTTACTGACATTATACTAACAGACTAGAAATTGCTTTTGACATTATACTAATATACCAGAAACAGTTACTGACATTATAGTAATAGACCAGAAACAGTTACTGACATTATAGTAATAGACCAGAAACAGTTACTGACATTATACTAATAGACCAGACACAGTTACCGACATTATACTAATAGACCAGAAACAGTTACAGATATTATAGTAATAGACCAGAAACAGTTACAGATATTTTAGTAATAGACCAGAAACAGTTACAAATATTTTAGTAATAGACCAGAAACATTTACTGACATTATATTAATAGATCGGAAACAGTTACTGACATTATATTAATAGACCAGAAACAGTTACTGACATTACACTGATAGACCAGACACAGTTACCGACATTATACTAATAGACCAGAAACAGTTACAGATATTATAGTAATAGACCAGAAACAGTTACAAATATTTTAGTAATAGACCAGAAACAGTTACTGACATTATATTAATAGACCGGAAACAGTTACTGACATTATATTAATAGACCAGAAACAGTTACTGACATTACACTGATAGACCAGACACAGTTACCGACATTATACTAATAGACCAGAAACAGTTACAGATATTATAGTAATAGACCAGAAACAGTTACAGATATTTTAGTAATAGACCAGAAACAGTTACAAATATTTTAGTAATAGACCAGAAACAGTTACTGACATTATATTAATAGACCGGAAACAGTTACTGACATTATATTAATAGACCAGAAACAGTTACTGACATTACACTGATAGACCAGACACAGTTACCGACATTATACTAATAGACCAGAAACAGTTACAGATATTATAGTAATAGACCAGAAACAGTTACAGATATTTTAATAATAGACCAGAAACAGTTACTGACATTATATTAATAGACCAGAAACAGTTACTGACATTACACTGATAGACCAGATACGGTTACCGACATTATACTAATAGACCAGAAACAGTTATTGACATTATAGTAATATACCAGAAACAGTTACTGACATTATTGTAATGGACCAGAAACAGTTACAGATATTTTAGTAATAGACCAGAAACAGTTACTGACGTTATACAAATAGACCAAAAATGAATAGTTATTAACGTTCTACCAATATAACATAAATGTACAGCTACTAACATTGTACTAACAGAACAGAAGCGAATAGTCCAAACACTTATGTGCTCAGATTTTTTGAAATTTATCAGCAAAAGAAAGCACACAAGAACAAACGTTGTTGTGTCTTTTGTTACTGCTTAGGTTTAGTGGCGAGAGAGACCAATTAGTATGAGATATGTTGTCGTCTAATATAGTTTTGCTTGAAATATTTGTATTTCTCCGCGCATAAAAAAAAACTCTTTGTCATCAGGCTCGCTGGAATAACAATCTCTAGACAAAAAAACAAACTCAAGTTAATTTAGTTAATTTACGATCATCACATAGATTGCTTAACTTAAACACGTATATTTTTATTATAATAGTGAACAAAAACAAAATGTAAATCATTATCTCCTCACAAGAAAGCGCTGGTTAGCACAAACATACTGGAAATATTCTGACGTTCGGACCTACATTTCCTCTCAAAAATTGTTTAACTAACTCGTGGCCCTCTATTATTGAATATTTATCCTTAACTCGTGGCCCTCCATTACTGAATATTTATACCTCAGTGTATTTCTTTATTTTATGAATTATTGTTTTCCTAATCAATATTTTCTTTAGTCGCTGAATATTTTAATGTTTTCATGAATTTGCTTTTATTCTACAAAATATTTCTGTTTCAGTTTTTTTGGACCTTCCATAATCAGGTATGCCACTAATTCCTGTATTGTTACTGCTCTTAATAACCAAACCGTAACATTTCTCCGAGGGTCGTGGGTTCGAATCCCCGTCACACCAAACATGCTTGCTCTTTCAGCCGTGAGGGCGTTATAATGTGAGGGTCAATCCTACTATTCATTGGTAAAAGAGTAGCCCAAGAGTTGGCGGTGGGTGGTGATGACTAGATGCCTTCCTTCTAGTCTTACACTGCTAAATTAGGGACGACTAGCGCAGATAGACCTCGTATAGTTTTGCGCAGAATTCAAAACAAACCACACCAAACTGTAACATTTCATCAGACTTTTCTATTCCACTTTTCGCTATTCATACAGATCAGCGAGACATATCAGTTCGTTCTTCTTGGATTCGTATGAGTAATGCTATTAAATCTGTTCTTCTTTACATATAACATCTTCTATAAGTTGAGAGGTCAAAAGAAAATAATTGGTGCAAAATGTATAATATTGTAATTCACAAAATTTAGAAAGGCTTATGCAACTTGACAAAAAATGATTGACAAATCGAAATAACAAAAAGAAACATTTTTTCTTTGTGTTTGTGTACTATTGTTGTTCGCGTCAATAAGATTTATGTTGTTATTTATGGCGTTGGACATGAAACTTTTGAAACAATGTGGACTGTGAATCTAAGGAATCCTTGGTTCGTGTCCCGTTAACGTAAAAACAAAATAGCACTCCGTGCTTAAAACCTTAGGGATGACGACTAAATTTCAGAATTATATTGTAGTGGGCTAAGAGTTGGCGGTGGGTGATGTCAAGAACCTGCCTTCCCTCAAGTGTATCAGTTACAAATTAATGAGAACCAAACCTTGTGTACCTTGGCTGAATATCCAAACAAACAAGCCTATCTATGACGTCCAACAGTACGTATTTTAGTTTCTCGTAGCTGCATTTATCGATTGACGTGACAGAAATAGCCAAATAAAAAGTGAGACATACAAACGAGGTTTATCTACGAAACCACTTTTGTGTCACAAAATAAAATTCCGACAATACAACCGTTTTATAACGACAGAACATCAAAATTCACACGTGGCAAAGGAATCTAACTTTAAAAAAAAACGCTTGCATTATCGTGTTTTTATTTAATTAATCACTCAGATTTTATTCCTGTATAAGTTTTTAGTATTATGAAACTGAATATAACGTTGTCTTTTAGTCGTGTAATTCGGATAAACATTGTCAATTAAACACACAGTAACCAGATTTTTCAAAGAATTTTCACTATCTGTATTTTACGTTTGTGATTTGTTAAATGTGATATATTTCAAACGTTAAAAGTCATAAATACAGGTCGGCTTTTTACCAAGGGTCGTATTTAGTAATAATACTCAAAATAGCCACCAAGGAACAAACGCTGCTACGAACTGTTTATCTGTTTATAAATACGTAAAACCTATGCAACTCGTGATGGAAATGCTCTTAATGTCTTGGATTAACTTAGTTAAAGGTTGTTTCTTTGAATATCCCTGTACTCCATACAACATTTGTCCTGATTTAGTGCATAACGAAAAGTGTTTATTGAATGAATTCTAGTTACTTTGTTTGTTATTTGTCCAATTTATTGTTTTAGATTCTATTTCTTTTCTTTTGTACCTCTAAACATTAAGGGCTCGGCATGGCCAGGTGGTTAGGGAGCTCGAATCGTAATCTGATGGTTGCGAGTTCGAATTATCGTCACACCAAACGTGCTCGCCGTTTCAGCCGTTGAGGCGTTATAATGAGACAATGAATCCCACTATTCGTTAACAAAAGACTATCCCAAGAGTTAGCGGTGGATGGTGATGACTAGCTGCCTTTCATCTACACTGCTAAATTAGGGATGGATAGCACAGATAGCCCTCGTGCAGTTTTGCGCGAAATTCAAAATAAACCAAATCATAAAAGCAAAACAAAAAAACTTCGGAAGTAATTTTAACTTTACAGTTCGCGGGCATTTGAATTAAACGTTTAGGTCATTTCTTATGCAACAAGCCCTCGTGTAGATTTGCGCGAAATTCAAAAGAAATAAACAAACAATCCAAACACTAAGAACAACTGAATTGTGTTTTCAAAACCTGTCAAATGTGTAAAAACGTATTATGGAACGTTTTATAATATACGAAGTTTATAATGTCAGTTTGTAACCTCTTTTCACTTACTACTTTCTGATAAAATATATATAACTTACCCTTATTGGCTTAAACTGGTGTAATCAAATTAAAACTACAATTCTTATAACCTTATTTGTCTCTAAATTTTATTTATCGAGCTAATTATGGTTACTTTGTATGTTAATAGTTCTGTTTGTTTTCAATTTTATTTCTTTGTTTGTTAAAATTCAATACTATATCTAATTCACTGCATATTTCAGCAAGTCCTACACCCTCTTTATTTGTATAAAGAATGTTTCATAATACTACATACTTTGAGTAATATAATAAGTTTTCGACTTACCCTTAACATCCGGTATTTCAGTCTTCATTTCTCATTAATTCCTTTGGATACATTCATTGGAAAAAATCATACGTTGGATTTTCTTTCCTTGCAGTGTTGGATACGAGTGTTCAATACATTTTTACAGCTGCCTTTATCATTTATTGTTGCTTTCTCATTCAACTGTATGAATCTTAATCTGTATTTGTTTTAGTTGACTTAATCTTCGAGTCTTTATTGTCTTTAGAATTTATATCCGTCAATTTGATTCTTCTTCGGTACAAGTCTAATTCTTATCTTCAGTATATTGATTGTTTTATTTTTTCGGGTCTTTCTTTTGGTTCTTCATCCTTTAGGTATGATTTTAGTTGTTTTTAGTTTCAAGTTTTTCCCTCAATTAAGCTGATTCTTCATTTTTTCTTAGTTTCTTTTTTGTGTTTAGTTTTTTTTTTCGTTTCGTAAAACGTTTTAACCAACACACGTAGATTTAGGCTTAGATTTCAACATACCGTATTGAATCCTTTATGCAATCTTGGCTTGGAATGCTTTAATTACTGGTGAAAAGAAATTACATATATATTAATGTTTATATGTTTTGTTTTGTTTTTAATTTCATGCAGAGCTACACGAGTGCTATCTGTGCTAGTCGTCCCTAATTTAGCAGGGTAAGACTAGAGGCAAGGCAGCTAGTCATCACCATTCACCGCCAACTCTTGGCTACTCTTTTACCAAAGAATAGTGGAATTGACCGTAACATTATAATGCCCCCACGGCTGAAAGGGCGAGCAAGTTTGGTGCGATGGGGATTGGAACCCGCGACCCTTAGATTAGAAGTCGAACGCCTTAACCCACTTAGCCATTAGCCATGCCGGGCCTAATGTTTATATGACATTATCAAATGAGTAAACAAATTCGTATGGAATTAATGCCTGCTGTAAGTTTACTTAACAATGTAACTGTCTGACTTCACTATTCTAAGCCTAACAAGGGTGTGTAATGGAGATCATGTCTGTTTGAAAAATAAGTTTCAGTTTATACGTCATAATAAGAACACTTTCAAACTTGAAACATCCATTGACATAGTAATAGTAAACTGATTTAAAAATATAAATCGATTGAACATCTTCTATGGGTAATTAGATCATTCTAGGCTCCAGCCATTTTTAATATTAGTTGCAAACTAATGTTATTTTTATTTTCTGATGCCAATACTTACTCGTCACAACTTCATTGTTCTTGTCAAAACAATGCCAAAGTTTCGGAGAATATTTTACTTGATTCAGATGAACTTACCTCCCCTTATTGTTATATACTAAAACACGATATATTGACAATTAGATTAAATTGTTAAAATAACCTATACATATCCAAGCTGTGTCTATTCAGCATTTAATTTACAGATAAGCTAGTAGATATCTAATAATATACAGATAAACGCTGTCTGGAAAATACAGGGTTTTATTTTCAGTACAGTAGTAAGTCTATAGATTTACAACGCTAAAATTAGGGGTTCGATTCCTCTCTGTGGGCTCAGCAGATAGCCCAATGTGGCTTTGCTAAAAAAGAAAACACACAAATAAATCCATTGAACGCAAATATATGAACATATGAATAGCAAAGCAAATTCAACACTAACCTTAGCAAGTAGTTTAAATAAGCAGGCGGGTGGTTATGGCACTCGACTTATAAGTTTAGGGTCGCAGGTTTGATTCTCCGTCACACCAGACATGTTCGCTCTTTCAGCTGTGATGGCGTCATAATGTGCGGTCAATCCAATTATTTGTAGGTAAAAGAGTAGCCCAAGGGTTGACGGTGAGGATGATGACTAGCTGTTTTTCCCTCTAGTCTTACACTACTAAATCAGGGACTGCTACCGCAGATAGCCCTCGTGTATCTTTGCGCGAAATTCAAACAAATAAATTAAATAAGCAGTTTATAATCATATCTTAAGAAGATAGAACATGTTGGAATTGAAAAGCAAACTTTTATCACCATGATAAGAACACATGACAACTTCATATTTTGGTCAGTGTGCAAGGCTACGTATCAGGAAAGATCGTACCCTGATCAGGAAGGATCGTACCCTGATAGTTTATTTCCAAGAATTATTTATGATACTTGGTTAAGGGTAGTATATATGTAATAGGTTATGTCGAGTGATTTTTCTCTCTTTTGTAAGCAGTTCTACTGACTCTCATGGTCAGATTGTGAATCCGAGGGTTCATAATTATTTTCCCGTTGCTACAAATGAACAGTTTAGTCAGCTTTGTGTGGAATTTGTAAGAACGAATAAAAAAAACCACTAAATTATGGATGTTTATGTCTGAAAGGTGAGGTCCGACATAGCCTTTTATTTCACGTGTTTAGGTTGAAGATATCAAAAAGTGAAACATAAGCGAATTTATAAATATAGCTAGGATAATTTATGAACAAAAGTCACATTGTCCATGCAAACACCATTAAAGCTGCTTCACTTTAGATACTTTATAATATTTGTAGATTAATGGCTGTAAGAAAATGAAACAGTATTTTCCAAAAAAAAGAATAACCATATAGATTACAGCACTTGAAAGAAATTAATTTTCAATGTTCTCGATTTTCGTACGTCAAAGTGTTCAGTAGATTCAGAAAACCACACACCAGATAAGTCCGGAACAACTCCGTTATCTTCAGAAAGATTCGTCAAATCCAAAAAGGCATCGCAATGAAGATGAATACATCTTCTGGAACTATAAACAAATATGTAATATTCGAGTCACAGCTCAAAATTGATGGATGATTTTATGAGAAAGATGGTTGAAAAAAACCTGAGGTCTTACTGATATTGTTAGATCAATGATGGAGGAAGTCGTTGTCAGGGCAGTATGAGACGACCATTTTATTATGAATTCCAGTATTTACTGACAATAATTCAGTAATAGTAATAACATGTTGTATTCACACTGGTATTGTTACTACAACGTAAAAAAATGCGTGTATCACTTAACACGTTTATTAACACTTATTTCTGCAGCGTATAGAAGAAAAATTTGGTTACTATTTTCATGCAATTTCACCTTCTTCACGTTACATATTTTTGCATATTTACCATAGAATCAGCCTCTTGACTTTATTTTTCACAGCATAATATCACCTATTACAGTTTCCTTTTTTTTTACCCTACGTGACTGGTGAGTGTTTATCTTTGTGCTGTGTGTGTAACCTGAGTCAACGCTTCCTCCAACACTGATCAGAGTCTACTGTAATGGTGTTTAGTTTAGTGCAGTATGTAGAACTAAAGGGCGTTGCTACCTATCTTTGTGTCTCTAAATTAAAGGGTGTGTATGAAAGGCAACACAAGTGACCCGCTAATAACGATGACGACAGTGTTAGTGTTACAGATAGATTTTGCTCTTCCAAAAGAAGTGAAAAAATCAAGCTACGTTGTTCAGACAGCCAGATCAGAAAGAACGGAACAATAAGAGAAATAAAAAAACGTATTGTTTCTTCGTAACAAATGACTGCTTGTTAAAGACAGTGTGAATGAGAGTTTTATTTTATATAAAAAAACGCTTTAATTAAAATTCCTTGTTATATTTTCGTCTGATTTTATGCGAAGTTGTAGAATTGTTCATTTTCGAATGATCATAATGTGTGTGATTAATGATGGAAGTTGAGGTTCATTGTTAGTTTTATATATTGTGTTATGTTAATATTTTAGTGAATTTTAATTTCAAGACTAAATTAACTATATCAAATCCTCAACGTAATTTCTATAAAAATCCAATCATCGTATGCCACTTTAAGTGTGTTTGTATTTTTCTCGTAACAAAACCACATCGGGCTATCTGCTCTGTCCACCGAGGAAAATCGAACCTGTGATTATAGCGTTGTAAATCTGAAAACTTACCGCTGCTCCAGCAAGGTACAAAATTAAAATTATGTAAGTGCAAGGTCTCGTCAACTAATACGAACTGATAAGTAGTGATATTATTATTCTGAGAAAGACCTGAAGAAGATGAAAAGCATCAAGTTATCAGAAGAGACAACAACTATCTTTTATGAAATGACGTATTGATGTCCGATCACAAAACATAATTCAATCAAAACACTGTCTAGCCGTCCAAGTGGCAAACTGAAAAGAGAAAAACCATATACTGAGAACATTGCTCAAGCACAAAGATAAAGAATAGACTATCTTGGCTATAAGCCGCTGTTGATATCGAAACTCGATCTTTAATCTGAAGGTCGTGAGTTAGAATCCTCGTCACATCAAGCGTGCTCCCCCCTTTAGGCGTAGGGGAGTTATAATGTTACGGTCAATCCCACTATTCGTTGGTAAAAAAGTGGTCCAAGAGTTGGCGGTGGTTGATGATGACTAGCTGCTCATCTTACACTGCTAAATTAAGAATGACTAGCGCAGATAGCCTATGTGTAGCTGTGCACGAAATTAAAACTAACAACCAAACAGACCACCTGAGAGGGCTAATAGTTATGAGAGCTTTTGTTTTTAACACTACAACATTGATAACCATATCTGTGAAAGTGTGCAATATTTGAACGCTTTTCTTTAAATAGGATTCACCTTCACATGGCTAAGTTGTTATCTTGGCAGCCTTAAACACTAAAATTCGTATTTCGATCCCTCCGATTGCAACAGCACAAATAGCAAGAGCAAAACTAATTAACACTCCTACGAAAATTGGGGCCTAATAGGTCCCAGAGCAACTGGATAGGTTATTAATATTAGGCTAATAATTTTGTATTTAAATGAAATTGCCATTAACTGACCCTATCCCTTTATATTTTAAGGAGCAATAATATTTTGACTTTTCAGACATTTCCGAAATAATATTTAAAATTTTTTTAAAAACATCCTCTAAGGGTATTTTGGGGCCTCTTAGGCCCCAGATCAAAAAACATAAAAATGACTTTATTTATTTCCTGAATAATTCTAGAACAGGCCTGGGCAACCGAAAAAAGCAAATTATAGTAAAAATATATTAATTTTACAACTTCTTTTCAAAAGATGGATATTTAGGATAATAACTCTACTCCAACAATAATTTTAGACGGTCCTGATTATTGCCTAGTTTGCCCGCGCCTGTTCTAGAACATTCTAGAAACTTTACAGAAGTATTTAGAATAATCTAGAATATTCTTGAAGCTTCTAGAATATTCTAGAAGAATCCACAAATCCTATATATATAGGAGCTGAAATCTTCAAACCGTGTCAAAAATGATATCTCTTGATGAAGCTGTACATTTACTGACAAAACCATCCGACGATGAAAGTGAACATGATAATGTCGAAGACTACTCTGAAAGTTGTGATGATGATCCTTCTGAAACCGAAAATGATGAACAAATCGCGCCGTACCCTTCTGAAAGTGAAGAAAGTAATCAAGAAGATCTTACTACGATGCCAGTGAACGAACTTTTGTCCAAAGATAAGAATTTTAGTTATTCAACAACACCTTCAAGGATCAACAGGAGAACCGCAGCTCTCAATATATTCAATGGGAACCCAGGCATTACAAGGCAAGCTGCTCCAAGAGTCTCTACACCATTCGAAACATTCAAAATTTTCATTTCTGATAATATGATGGAACAGATTATTCACTCAACTAACACCGTCATGAAAGAACCAATTTTTGAAGAAGACCTCTGGAAATGGATCGCAGCTAATCTTTTCCTTGGAATAAGCAAATCCAAAAATGCATCGATAGACGAAATGTTTTCAACCGAATTCGGTTTGCCATTTTTGCGAAAACTGATTACACAAAACAAGTTCAAAAAAATGTGCTCAAAAATTAGATTTGACATCCACTCCCAAAGAAATAGAGAAATCAAAGATGCCGCTATCTCTGGAGTCTGGAATTTTTTCATTGAAAATTGCAAAAACAGTTACAACCCAAGCGAATACCTGACAGTGGATGAACAACTATGTAACTTCAAAGGAAGAGTTGGCTTCAGAACATACATTCCGACAAAGCCAGGCAAATACGGAATAAAGATTTGGTGCCTAACAGATGCAAAGACAAGTTACCTCATCAACGCTCAAATTTATACTGGAAAGGTTGGAAATACGACAGAAACAAATCAAGGAAAAAGAATAGCCAGAGAACTGAATCAGCCATTTCTTGGAAAAGGAAGGACAATAACGACAGATAATTTCTTCACAACAATGACACTTGCCAAGTACCTACGAACAAAAAGAACAGGACTTGTTGGAACCATACGAAAATCAAGAACCTTCCTGCCTCCTGAAATAAATGCAAAATCTAGAGAGTTATCACCAAAGTTTTTCTACCATTACGACATCACTCTTCTCAGGCACTCAGACAAACCAGGAAAATATGTGCTACTACTGAGTTCTCAGCATCAGTCTGGTGAAGTAGAAGAGAATGGAAAGCCCGAAATCGTCAATCTTTACAATGCAACGAAGGCAGGTGTCGACACTCGATCAACTGGTGAGATATTATACAACAAAGAGGCGATCAAAGCGCTGGTCAGTCTGCATATTCTATAACATTCTAGATCTTGCTGCGTACAATGCTTTCGTTCTATACTCGATGAAACATCCAGAATTTCTTCGTCAACATAAATCAAGAGCCAGAAGAGAATTTATACGGCAATTGGTGCTTGAAATCAAAGAAATTTACTGCAAAGATAATGACAAAACAACCTCATGTGAACCGCCTGCAAAGAGGGCAAAAAGAGGACGATGCCATTTGTGCGGCAGATCAAAAGATAGACAGTCGAAAATCGTTTGCTCAAATTGTAAAAAAAATGTTTGTCACAGCCATTCTAAAGTTGTTTGTAATGAATGTTGCTAAATCACTGTGTTTCTATTGGAAAAATATATGGGGCCTAATAGGCCCCAAAATCACTTTAGTGGATGTAAATATTTTTTTCGTAGGAGTGTTAAGTGAATTAAAGTAAACGTCGTTACGGCTAAGGATGAATTGTACTGCTTAAAGTTATAGTGCTTTGTCAAACGCAACTGCTGACGGGTGGAGAGTTTAGGATAAATTTATAGAACCGGAAATTAAAATTACTAAAATGCAATACAATAATAAAGTAGAAAAAAATATTTTCAAGGTAGAGACTTTTCATTAGATGCTATTATCTTAATGAAACATTAAAATATTATAAGAATAAGAAAAAAGTTTTTAAAACGTAAGTGATCGAAACATGTATAAGGATGTAAAATAAGTGTTATTAATTTACTGAAACTACTGTTTACATAAAACTAAGTTCGAATAATTCTCAAACATAGTTATGTAAAAAATAGCAGAATAAGAAAAAAATACGTTTAACATCCATTAATAATCTTGAAGATATTGAAATACAAATGAGAGGATGTTTGTTTTTTATTTTAAGATATTATTTGAAAAAAGATAGAACAGGTTTTTTGTAGCATAATTAAATAAATTTTGATCGAAACCATGAACACATAATATGTTTATAATTCTACTTTACATGAACTTGAACAACCAGGTGCGTTCTTCACGAATTTGAATTTTCATTTGAAGCCATTCATTCAGGGTAATAAGTCACATTAGTGATATGATATAACTTGATATTAAGTGAATTAATGATAACATGTAATAGAATAATTGAATTTAAAAGGTTCATTAATCCATTGTGTATTATGTTTAACACACAACAAAACAACTATTTGCATTAAGGATAGAGGCAAAGCTGAGTACTACGAAGATTAAGAAGTGTACACCAGTAAGACGTGTTACGTGTAACTAGTGTTGTGTAGCTTCGTACTTAACAAATAACAATGAATCAAATTTAGTTTAAGGACAGCATTAATATGAACATTTTCTGGTAAATACATACGTCAACCAATGACAAGTGTGCAAAATAAAGCACACCATTATTAGCATCAGTACTTTTTTTTTATATCGGTAGGACTGAAAGGGATTGTACTACGTTTTATGACGCATAAACTTGGATAAGAAGCACCTCACGGCGTCAGCCAAAGTTTTAAGCCATCTGCCATGGCAATCCTGTCCGCCTGAGTAATTTCATTAGAAAAAGTGTCGCCTGGAAAATTAGTGTTGAAAATTTATTAAAGCGGAACATATTACAAGTAAGCCAAAACTTGTACCCTCTCTCTGTCTTTCTCTGTCCATCCTCTCAGTTCTTACTTGTACATTTTTTTTTTTTTGGGGGGGGGATGGAGTGTGCAGAGGGGTTAATCAGGAAATTGATTTCAGGTTTAATCCGAGAACTAAAATTCTTGTACGGAAAAGTCGATATTATTGGATTACGAAGTACAAGGAAAGTTTAGGCTTTAAGTGGAAGGATGAAAGAAAAAAGAACTTTGTTCTCAACCCTTGCGCTTGTTGACTGTCTTGCTCGAACGACTTGCTTTGAAACTCACAGAACAATTTACCATGAAGTCCACTCTTCGTAGCTTTAAAAAATCAAACTTAGAAAACGTGATTATGAAATTACTTTTCTTTGACATTCAAGTTGCAGCTAAAGTACATCACAAAGCTTGCTGCACCCTCTTTGTCCGTCCATCCATTCACATAGCTCGTACAGATTGTACAGTTCCTATCGACCGATAATATATATCATCAGAGGAGAAAAACTACCACTTTCTCAAACCCAGTAAGTACTGTGAAAATCCATGTTCAATTTTCGTTCATGTAAGCATAAGACGATAATGTTTACGTTGTTTATATTATTATTGTTTTGCTTTGTGGTTTTTATGGTTACTTATCAGTTTTGTAATACTCAGTTTTAGAACCGGAGTTTTCTGCAGTCTCGGGTAGCCTTAAAAAATTACAAAACTTTAATTTACCTCCCATGGGGCTCTGTAATTTCACCCTTATAATGATGACAATATTGTATCCGCTAAAATGCATATTAATTACCCTCCCTTTGAAAATATACATCAGTTATTTTGTTAGGAGTTGGTATACGGTGACTAAATATTCCAGATAAGGTTAATGTATTATGTCTATTCACCTTGGCCCGGCATGGCCAAACGTGTTAAGGCGTTCGACTCGTAATCCGAGGGTCGCGGATTCAAATCCAGGTCACACCAAACATGCTCGCCCTCCCAGCCATGGGGGCGTTATAATGTTACGGTCAATCCCACTATTCGTTGGTAAAAGAGTAGCCTAAGAGTTGGCGGTGGGTGGTGATGACTAGTTGCCTTCCCTCTAGTCTTACACTGCTAAATTAGGGACGGCTAGCGCAGATAGCCCTCGAGTAGCTTTGCGCGAAATTAAAAACAAACAAAAATGTCTATTCACCCATGGAATTTTAATTGAAGTAAAACTAGTAGTTAAAGAACATCAATGATTATTTTGCTGTGTGTTAGCATGTCAAACTAATATTTGCAAAGTGAGATTTCGCAAGGAATGATAAACAATAATATCATATCTAAAAAATATGTTACTCACGTTACTTCTTTTATATCGTCTAACACGTGAGACAAAGTACTATAGCATGAATAACACGTGAGACAGAGTACTATAGCATGAATTACACGTGAGACAAAGTAGTATAGCATGAATTACACGTGAGACAGAGTACTATAGCATGAATTACACGTGAGACAGAGTACTATAGCATGAATAACACGTGAGACAGAGTACTATAGCATGAATTACACGTGAGACAGAGTACTATAGCATGTATTACACGTGAGACAGAGTACTATAGCATGTATTACACGTGAGACAGAGTACTATAGCATGAATTACACGTGAGACAGAGTAGTATAGCATGAATTACACGTGAGACAGATAATATAGCATGAATTTTGTTGAGTTCTTTAAGGTATAAAATTAATATACACACAAATTATTATGCTTTATGAAATTACACTCAAACTGATATAATATGTTGACCCCTTTATCGTTCCAGTTGATAATATACAATATAGTATATATTCCTTATGATTTATTAACTGTATTTATAACGTACGCTTTTTGGTGTTAACTAAAAACTTACCGTTACAAAATTCTGTTACAGAGAATTCACAACCCGATAACTTACTTATGAAAGTTGATTTTACAAAGCACAACAGACCACAAAGTGACGTATAATTTAATTTTTCTTTTTCAGGAAATCATCACGCAGTTTCGAGTTGAAATATCTTTCTCTTCTTGTTTCCGATTAAAATAGTAGAAATTTTTGGTTCACGATATTAAATGGTCTAGAGTAAAATATTTGAAATGAGGGTGCAAAATTGGACACGTATGGCACCTTACTAATAAGTTTTATTCATTAATAGTAGGCCCGGCATGGCCAAGCGTGTTAAGGCGTTCGACTCCCGGTCGCACCAAACATACTCGCCCTATCAGCCGTGGGGGCGTTATAACGTTACGGTCAATCCCATTATTCGTTGGTAAAAGAGCAGCCCAAGAGTTGGCGATGGGTGGCGATGACTAGCTGCCTTCCCTCTAGTCTTACACTGCTAAATTAGGGACAGCTAGCGCAGATAGCCCTCGAGTAGCTTTGCGCGAAATTCGAAACAAATCATTTATGGAAGGAGTTACAAAACCTTTATTTCGGAATATCAAAAGGACATTGCACTAAGATTTAAACAAAAAAATTCGCCAACTTGTTTTTAATCTATATTCATCAGTTAACAAATGCAGAATCACGAATAGGAAAAAAAAACCATTTTAATTGGTCAGTTTGCATATTATAACCTTGATTAAAGGTGTTTTGGTGACAGTTTTATTGCTCTTGAAGAGTTTCCATGGTAAATAGAATTCCGTTTGCTGCGATACACTGGTATAATACTGTTCAATCGAGCGAGCTGAAAACACACATAAATACAGAGAGAAATTCCAAATATTGGAATATTTCCCAGAAATTGCTCAGTAGTTAATTATAGTAATTATCAAAAACCAAGTTAATAATAATATTACTAATACAGAAAATACGTAAACTGAAAAATTTGCATTGTTTAGCATTAGGTAAAATGTCCATTAAGCCTCTTTCCAGACAGCTGGTTTGTTTGTTTTTCTTAATTTCGCGCAAAGCTACACGACGGCTATCTGTCATAGCTGTCACTGATTTAGCAGTGTAAGACTAGAGAGAAGGCACCTAGTCATTACCACCCACCGCCAACTCTTGGGCTACTCTTTTACCAACGAATAGTGAGATTGACCGTGAAATTATAACGCCCCCACGGCTGAAAGGGCGAGCATGTTTGGCGCGACGGGGACGTAAACCCGCGACCCTCAGATTACGAGTCGCACGCCTTAACACGCTTGGCCATGCCGAGCTCACGAGAGAAGTAACCGATATAAAAAACCGATATAATGGAACCGAATATAGCAGAGTTACATTTTCGTGGCCCGGCATGACCAGGTGGTTAAGGCACTCGACTCGTAATCCGAGGGTCGCGGGTTCGAATCCCAGTCACACCAAACATGCTCTTCCTTTCGGCCGTGAGGGCGTTATAATGTTTCAGTCAATCCCCCTATTCGTTGGTAAAAGGGTAGCCCAAGAGTTGGCGGTGGGTTGTGATGACAGCTGCCTTCCCTCTAGTCTTACACTTCTAAATTAGAAACGGCTAGCGCAGATAACTCTCGTGTAGCTTTTCGCGAAATTAAAACAAACAATACATTTTCGCATTGTTTGGCGTTATGTAGGTAGGATGATGGCACTTAAGACTGATAGATTTTGAAAAGAGTATGTAGCAGTTCTTCAGACGTAAAATATTCTTAAACACATATCATAAAATTATGTTCATTTTGGAAAGTTATAGTTTCCTTCATGAGGAAATCCTTTGTACTGACGGAAACCAAAGGAATGTGGATCAACTTGGGGTACTAGAACTATCCAAAAGTAGACTCGTAACAAGTCGTACCTTGACCATGGTAAAGAAAATGTAACGTGTTGTGAAAAAATAAGAATTCATGAACACAAAATCTGTGCTACAAACTGTGCACGTACTCTAGATAACAGTACGTAACATAATCAAGAAAAATCTCCGTCTACAAACGAGGCCAACTGGGTAAGTAAGGGCTTATAAAGGTAAGGCTTCCTGTCACACCCCCAATTCTACTGTTAATATCTTGAACAGTTAGAGAATGAAACGGATATTCGTGCCATGCCGACGAAGTTCCTGAACACAATTTCTATGAATTTTTTGTGGAGTGGAACTGTTAAACGGGTGCTGAAAATCTTTTGTGTTTGTACATTTAGTGGATTATGGAAAGCATTAAACTATAAAGACAACGCTGCAGAATTGTTGTTAAGGTGTATAGTAGTCGAACAGATGACAGGATGTGGCGACATGTACTGAAACGACGCGGTGGAGCCTGAAAGCGTTTTAACATAAATTATTCAACACTCCATATATACTTATTTACAATAGATTATATTATGTTGTTCCTAAGAAGTCGTAGGAAGTAAAAATCTAGTATTTACGAATATTAGAGAAGCTATATACATATATATCACATGTCTACTCAACAAATTCTGAAGTTTATACAGATATCTATCAATATTTTCAGTTTCATCAGTCGTGTTTTTTAATCTTTGATTATTAAACACCTAATCGAAGTTTTGTTATAATAAAAATTGAAGATGTATATTACAAAGTCAGTTCAATTACAAATGTAGCTAATGCATTTCCTCCTTAGTATGTTTACATGTCAATACTACGGATGCATGGTCATTGTATCATTTAAGTTTAGAATATATCGAAACGATAATGTACACGAACATTATTGCAAAGCGTCTGAATACTTCGACAAAAAAAAAGAGACCAGAATAACTCCTTCACGCGAGTAAGCTCTGAAGAAAGTATGCAGAGGAAAGCAGTTTGCCAGCAGAAAAATGGACTTAAAAATTAAGGTTAATGTAGCAGAAATACCCCGTATTTTGAGTGTACTCAAATAAAAGCTATTTTCTCTAATTTTCCGCATTTTTCTCCATGAAGAATCAAGTTTTATTACTCACCGCATTTTCAAAGCAGTTGTGCACTTTTTGCTTTTGAACAAATGACGGGTTGCTTCATCTAAGAAATCTCATTTCCATAAAGAAGCACAGAATAAGGCTTATATTCGCTGCCATAAAACCTTTTCTCTCCCTCATCATCTCGCTCAAGAACAAAATACCTTTTTACTTCTTAAAGCACGAATTCAGTGTCCTACGACTTGAAATAGATAAAAAACAATTTTTGACCGAATCGTCCTAATAATACTAGGAACGCCAAAATCCAATCAATGCCTCATTTCTTTAGAACTCAGAATAAAATACAACATATAATTGTATCACATGTATTGCACTGATGCTTTATGTAATTAATTAAAAAGATGTTAATTCGGTTTAAAGTTGATTGATCATAAACATTTGTCAAGGGACATCACGTCTTCCTTTTGTTGATTTTCGCTCAGAAATGTAAAAAAAAAAAAAACGGAAAACAAAAATGAAGTTCAAAATCATGCTTACCACTTCAGTGAACAGAGTAAGTTAACAGTTTACGGTTATAATGAAATGTAGTATTTCCATGCAGCAATCTGATTTTGGTTTTGTCCCCCACTGAAACAGCGGTAATTATTCGGATTTATAACTCTAAAATCAGGGGTTCGTTTCTCCTCATTAACATATCAGATAGCCCGATGTGGCTTTGCATATAAAAACCTCACACACAATTTTGATTTGCTAAAACAAACGCAGGATCTAATGATGTGTCTTATTATTGTTGGACAAATTATCGTACTATAGAAATATTATGTGTGTGTTTGTGTATATGTGCATGTACCAAATTTCGAGAGATAATATGTATTCATCATTACTGAAATGAGAGATTTAAGCCAGGATTTACTGCACTTAGAAATTACAAAGCGATTATATCTGGGTATATATAAAGGTTTATTTTATATTTATATTTGACATGTATTCTCAAAAATGAATTCAGTTTATAGCATAAATCTATATAAATATAACACTACTGTCTATTGTATATCCATGTAACTACTTTCCAGGATGTGGATGGATCTTCACTAAATTGGCATGGAGGTCCATTAGGTCCATGGAAAGATATATACAACCTTTTCAATTTTGCATTTTAAGTTATGTGTGTTTTTTTTCATTTTCTACCATTACTTCGTTACCTGTTGATGGATCTTCACCAAATTTGACATGAAGGTTTATTTGGTCCATGCAATAATATTTGCAAACTTTTGTTTCGCATTTTATGTTTTGCAGTTAAGTTTTATGGCCGTATTTTTTTATAAGAAAAACAATCTTTCATGTCCTAAGATAACCCCTCACTAGTCATAAATTTACATAACTTTCCTCCAAGGGACGGGTACATCAGCTGGTAAACAATATAGTGGAAACAAAATGGTTCTTCGATCAACCAATGATTTAAGATTTAAGTGTTCTTTTACTGTCGCTATTTCCCGCTGATTATGAGGACAGCGATAGTTTTTTTAATTTTTTACAAGTTCTTCTTTTTACATAACGTTTAACAACTGAACACGACAATGATCGGAATGCAGAAAACCAGGAACGTGTTATTGTGGAACACCGAAAAATTGTTTGTTTGTTTTGAATTTCGCACAAAGCTACTCGAGGGCTATCTGCGCTAGCCGTCCCTAATTTAGCAGTGTAAGACTATAGAGAAGGCAGCTAGTCATCACCACCCACCGCCAACTCTTGGGCTACACTTTTACCAACGAATAGTGAGATTGACCGTAACATTATCACGCCTCTAAGGCTGAAATGGCAAGCATGTTTGGTGTTACGAGGATTCGAACCCGCGACCCTCAGAGTCAAGTGCTTTACCCATCAGGCCATACCAGGCCGACACCGAAAGAAGATTTAATTTCGTAAAAATTTCCACATGAAGGCTGACTGTTCATCAGTATAGTTTTTTAAAGACGTAATTACACTAAAAAGGATCTTTTATAATTTACAAAACATTTTCAGTACAACATTTAGCTTACACACTATTTTGTCTATAATACATATGTGTTACCATTGTCACATTTAGGTTGTAAGTATATAATCTTCGAATAGTAACTGCCACAATTACCGAAATAAAATAGAGTGTGTTGCATGAATTATCACTAAAAATGCCAACAACACAAAGTATGGTCGATAATAATAAGGAAACGCCAACTACTCCCATTATAAACTGTGACTATGGTGTTCAATAACTTTTGTAATTCTTTCAAAAACTTTTATTCAAACGAAATGTGGTGACGTCTTAGATTTTATCAATTGCTATGATTGTAGGATATGTTATAAAGTTAAAAGATACCAGAAAATTCCTGAAACACGAGTTCAAAGTGAATTATGACATCTAATGATTAAATTAAATATGTGCAGATTTTAAGTATTTTTGTATAATGACTTTAAAAAACAACAGATAATAAACCCTAGTATGCACGTTTCATTATTTAATTCGGCCATATAAATACGGTATTTCAAAAGAAACTGTTTCTTATATATCGTATCCTTCTGCTGACAGATAATACTAAAAAATATTATCAAAAGATGGGGCCACGCTATAAACAAACTTATTTGGTTTTGTTTGTTTTGAACTTCGCGCAAAGCTACAAACTGGCTATCTGAGCTAGCCGTCCCAAATTTAATAGTGTAAAACTAGAGGGAAGGCAGCTAGTCATCGCCACCCATCACCAACTCTTGGGCTACTCTTTTACCAAAGAATAGTGAGATTGACCGTCCCATTATAACGCCCCCACATCTGAAAGGGCGAGCATGTTTGGTATGACGGGGATTCGAACCCGCGACCCTCAGGTTACGAGTCGAGTGTATTAACCATCTGGCTATGCCGAGCCCAACATATTTGGATTTGGTTGTTTTTGCTTTGTTTAACGCTAAATGTACTGTATGCACTCTGTCCACAGCGTGGAAACGAATTCCGGATTTTAAAATTGGAAGCATGCAAAGTTATCATTCATCTAACGTGGGTCTAGTTCAAACCAAAACCTCTATTAAAATGCAACATGATAATATCTCATGTTTGATTGATTGTTATAAGAGTTGTATTAGTTTATTCTTAGGCACAAAGATACACAATGGGCTATTCGCGATCTGCCCACCACGGGTATCGAAACCCGATTTCCAGCACTGTAATTCGGAAGACATATTATTGCGCTACTGGGGGGGGAAGGGGAATTGGTTTATATAATCAGTGATTATGCTAGATAACTTATAAATGGGCTGAGGTAAGATATTGCATAACTTAACGCGATTATAATCGTGTTTTGTTAGGCCTACATTTTCACTGAATTCGTATTATACATAAGTATACAGAACAAAATTGACGATGAAGTTCATCGAAAAACCAAAAGGACATGTTTTTAATTATAAAATGTAAAATTTCATAAGCCAATCATCTATAAATATCGATTAACATTTGTTAAAGCTGTTGTAGAGCAAAGTTACACGATGTAGAATTGCATTCCAGATTTTAGAACTACACGTACCTAAATTTAACGGTGGTATAGCTGAAACTAAATTTACGTGTAGTCACTGCATTAAGAAATGTCTTCCGTAGCAAATCATTAACTGGCTCAAGTGGAGTTGCGCACGGGACAACGTTCTAAAGAGAAAAATGACTACACTTATTTCGAGCCAAACTTCATTACCCATTGAAATATTAAAACCTTTTGTCCCAGTGGCCGAAGCGCTGGTCAAATGTAAGTTTCTATCAAGATGTCGGGCGTGGTTGAATGGTTTTCTTTTTTTTCTCGTCGGTGCCACATGCTTGTCTGCATCTTAATGGAATCTCATAATGGTTTGTGTAATGACGAAATGTGTAAACTTCTGGACGAGCTGAGCTTCATAACAAGACAATCATGTAGACATGTACTGGCACTCGTTTGTTTTTTTTCGGTTTAAGTATCAAGATTAGGCCTAGAAGCATTTGTGGTAATGAGCTGGACTGGTTCCATATTTTGGAAATTTTCCTGAAAAGTAGCTAGAATAATTCGTTTAGTATATTTTATTATAAAACGTAAATTATTTGTTTGTTTGTTTTTTTTAATTTCGCGCAAAGCTACACGAGGGCTATCCGCGCTAGTCGTCTCTGATTTAGTGGTGTAAGACTAGAGGGAAGGCAACTAGTCATCACCGCCCACCGTCGACTCTTGGGCTACTCTTTTACGAACGAATAGTACGGTTACCCATAACAATATAACGCCCCAACGGTTGAAAGGACGAGCATGTTTGGTGGGACTCGGATTACGAGTCGAGTGCCTTAACCACCTGGCCATACCGGGCCATAAAACGTAGTAGATAGCTTTGTGAAAGATGCCAGCATATTCCGCAAATACACACACACACATATACTACTATCTTAATCAGTTGTATACAATTTGTGTCCATTATTACGTTTCCTGTGAGCCTCTCTTAGTGGCTCAGTGGTACGTTTTTATGCTTATAGTGCTAAAAATAGGTTTCGATATCCCTACTTGGCACACCACAGATATTCAATTGTACAGTTTTGGATTTAACAACAATCAAACAAATAAAATCTTCCTTCCCATTTTTTTCTTTGGGTGATGAACACATAAAATCGACTTTGAGCCTGAGCTATTCTGAGAATGGTAAGTTCGACTTCTCCTGAAAACGATAACAACATAACTGTGTTGTTGTGGCACATCATGGAAGTGTTACGTTGCAAGTTTGTTTGTATTTCGCGCAAAGCTATACGAAGGCTATCTGCGCTAGCTGTCACCTAATTTAGCTACTCTTTCACCAACGAATAGTGGGATTAACTGTTAAATTATAATGCCCCCCACGGCTTAAAAGACGAACATGTTTGGTGCGACGGGGACTCAAACCGACGATCTTCAGCTTATAAGTCGAGCGTCTTAACCACCTGGTCACGTCGAGCTATTCAGGTTACACTCCTGAAGTAATCTACGTCATCCATTTCTTGTTAAACGTTCGTTCTCTCACTAGATTGTTGAGTCTGTTTCAACATTTTTGTTTCTTTTATTTTAAGTGTGAAGCTCATAATGTAAAACATCATTCGAAGCAGATTTTTCATTCTACTATATACCGTTATTCAGTTTTTATATGATCAAAACAAATACAAAATAAGGAAACCAAATTTTAATAACATAGAGTGTAATCTCTAAAACAACCATCTTTACTTGCATCATGCGAATATATTGTTTTAAATTGGTACAGTTTATTTATCAAAGGCAAATGTTTCAATACATAAGTATAAAGCGAATATTAAGCAACCCTAAATAGCACAGGTTGCCTGTCTGGAGACATCATTTGTTTCTTTGTTGAACAAACACATTTCACAGTTTATTTAGAAAAATATTTTATAATGTCAAATGTGAAATATTTGATTTATGGTTTAACTTTTAACTCATAATTAACATGAAAGTAAAAGTCTTTCTTAGAGATAAGAATGGAAAGATTTAAACAGCTTATAAATAAGTTTATAAACTTTAAATTAATTTGATGTCATGGGACTGAACTCGCGGTATCAATGTGGCTGGTTTTAAATAAAATTCGTGTTCCGTTGAATATTTATTAAGGGACTTGTGCGATTAAATTGCATCTTTCAAAGTATGATGAACAAGATTAAACAAAACTGTAACTTGGTTAAAACAGTGAAAGTGATTTTGAAATGGTCACATCTTACAAAAACCGTAGAGCTGATGAACCTATTATGAAAATGCTTCACAATGGAAACTTCTGGAATGAAAAACTCATTAATGTGAGTTTTATATCTCCGAGGTTAAAATAGAGATTCAGCATACTTAGAAATATAGTTAGTCTTATCACTATATGATTTATTATATAGTATTAATAAATGGTGATACACAAGGTGTGTACACAAAGTGTTAGTATTAGGCCTTTAATAGAAATTTTGATTTCTTTTACTTATCCATTTGTGTTGTATCGGAGAAAAGTAGTGATTTTGAAAACCTGACAATGAAGATATAATTTGTACTTAGATTTCTTAAAGTATGTTGTAGGAGCTTTGGAACATGTGTTTTACACATTCAGTAGTTTTCACTACGTGTAGTAATGTTTCAAATGCTGTATTTCGTTTCTCATTATTTCTTTGGAGGGTTTAGTAAATGCATTGCATTTTTTTTCAAATCAAAGCTCAACATTGGAGAAGTAAACAGGGGGCTTATTTGTTGACTTTCAAAACAGAGTTATCTGAGATATCTGACCCTCATTTTGAAGTGATAAATAAGATGTGAGGAAGGCAGTCAACAATATCCTCCTCCAGCTCTTGGGCTACTTTATGCCAACACACAGTGGGAGTGACCATCATTTATAACACCCCCGTAGCTGATAGGGTAAGCATTTTCAGAGACGGATTTTGATCCTACGGCACCCTGGTTTCAAGTTGACAGCCCAAACCAGCAGACCATACCAAGCGGAACAGAGAATCTTGTGTGATCTATTTGTTAGAGTTATGGGCACTCATGATGTACATTTTACTCTCGTATATCTTAAGGTATGCGATGTTCCTAATTATGTAAAGTATAAGGTTGAGGAATAATTCGTGAGCGTTTTTAAATAATTTCATTCAAGCATTACATGCAAGACTATACAATACTTCAATGCATGAACACATTACACCCAAAACATTTATTATGATACTTTATTTCATGTAATACCTAGGTATATAGTATGCATTGTTTTAAACGAAATTGCAAGAAATTAAATGCGAAGAGCAGATGGTGTCGAAAACGCTCGATTTTGTCCACTTGACATTCCATTTAATGAGCTGAAAATGAAAGCAAAAATTAAAGACATATGAAAATCAAACACACCATCTATTAGAGCAAAAAATTATCTACCAAATGACATGAAATATTTTGCGAAAGCGTTTCATTTATGAATATATTTTTTTAACTTGAAAAAACGCTCACGAATTATTCCTCAACCCAATATTTCATTTCATGTTTATGTGCTTAGAGAAACACACAAAACCTCGCTGTAATACATAATTTACAAATCGTTCTTTGTTTCATAATATCTTCATGAAAACTATTCATCATACTCTCTAGTTCTCTCACTGGTTTCATTCACTGTTTTCTGATGGTATCCACTATTCTCCATCATCTTAAAACTAGGTACTTTGAAAACAGCTTTTATTTTATATTGCGAATAGGCGAGATTAAGGCTCTGGTGTTTTGGTGATTATGGGCGGCATTTCTTCTGATCTTTTCATAACTGTTGTTATTCCTACATTCTAGTAATGTCTGTTAAAAAGTTTATGTTGATTAGAAATGATTCCGTGAAAATCACAATAACTAATATGTATAACGTCAGGATTTTTAGCCATGACATAGTGGTTCATAGAAAGGCTCCGAGTTTTTCAAGTGGAAACTTATAGCTCATAGTTCCGTCATCTCTTGACCGATTTGAAATATAATTACAATTTTCAATCCAAGAGGTCAAGCCCCTTCGATTGACGTATTTTGCTACGCCTAAGGGCTCATAGATTAATTTACTCTAATCCTGCCTAAAATAATTTTAATTTTAGGTTAGATGATAGAGATCCTGATCAGTAATAAAATCGAATCTGTTATACACGCGCCCCACCCTTAGTATAGATATTAAAAGGACATAAAAAAGGGTATCATAGACTAATTTACTCTAATCCTGCTTAAAATACTTTCAACAGCCGCGGCTACTGAAGGTTCTCTCTAGTTATCCATTAAAAATCAAAGGATATCAAATCCTGTTATTTGCTGTTGAGAGTCAGACAAAGTCGTTTTGGTGGCGTCACTGATTGGATGATGCCTTTGTTCTGGTAATACAAGCGGCTTCTACAAAATGTGACTATGAATAACGTCATTATAAAACAGAATAGACCCACAATACCTCGCTCTCCTAACCATCAATGTAGTACTTGCCTGCTTATGAAATTATGAATCGCACTGTACTTTCCTGAATACTAGGTTAGTGTAAAATACAAGTTTTGACAACGTAGACATCTATACAAATGACATTTCTACATATGTTTCTACTGTCATTTGTCATTACTACTCTTCCAGGTGAGGCTCCATTAACCTAGACAACCCAAAATTCCTTTACATATCGAGTTAAACAGCTTTTTTAGTGTTGATTAAACAAGGTCTGATACCTAAAGCTAAAAGCCCTTACATATGGAGTTAAACAGCTTTTGTTGTATTAATTATACGAAGTCTGATACATAAAACTGAAAGCCCATGAGAGAGCTGAAATTTTTATAAGTGACATTAACATTGTTTTCAACTTCAGTGTTTTTTTATTTGCTTTTAATTCATCTTTAATGTCTTCACAGCACTCGAAATTAAAAGTCATAAACGTGAAGAGCTTAAAAGTAGTAATTAGCCATGTTTGAATGATCTAGACTGGAAAAGATTTAGCTGATAAACAGTATGTTAAAACGGCTCAGTCAAAAGAGAATACTCTGGAAACCAGATAAAATTCAATGCATGAAATGACATATTAAGTCGAGCTAATTCGAAAAGATGGGTCAGGTTGTTCACTCATTTATCATTTCAGACTTGAACAAACCTAATTATCAACAGGAAGTAGAAAATTTTCGAAATAATGAAATCAACAGTTTCTATTTATAACAGAGGTTGCATATGTTATATTATAATTATTTTGGAGCCTCATCACGTGTTACAAGCCATGTCGCTATGTCTTGTCATGTTCTGTCTGATTATCATACACCTTAACAATAACCCTGCAGCGTAGTTGCTATTGCAACAATATCTATCGTAAGACTGGCATGGCCACGCGCGCATTTCATAATCTGTCTAGCATACGAAGACAGTGGTTTCCCAGCGCCTGATTCATCAGTCCGATCGCATAAGAAATCCATAGGCGCTGGTTTGGTTTGTTTAGAATTTCGAACAAAGCTACTCGAGGACTATCTGTGCCAGCCGTCCCTAATTTAGCAGTGTAACACTAGAGGAAAGGCAGCTAATCATCACCACTCACCGCCAACTCTTGGACTACTGTTTTTTACCAACAAATAGTGAGATTGACTGTTACAGTATAACATTCTCACGGCTGAAAGGGTGCGCATGTTTGGTGTAGCGAGGATTCGAACCCGCGATGGTCGATTTACGAATCTAGTGCCTTAACCACCTGGCCATGCCGGGCCCATAGGAGCTGCGTCTGGCAACTTAACCGATATGTCTTCGTATGAAATAGCATGAAAATGCGTTTAATTTATGCGACTGTTGTACAGGAGGAATGACTGGAAGACTTATCTTGGTGAAACCATACTCTGTTGGTCTCGTTTTCAGGTAATCTTTGCTTATATTGCGTTCTGTTGGTTGGGGTGTATGAACGGCTTTTGCTATTGATCTTTGTTTTCGTGAATTCTCCCATGCACAAGACGAGCACTTTGTTTAGCGCGGCTGGAATAGTACTTGTTGCAGATCTCTTTCCGAATAGTCCCGAAAGCTCAAGTTGATCCATATTTTTCTAGTTTCCAGTTCTATTAGGTACAAACTTCTAAATTCTCGATATGAACGCGTCTTTTTATGTCACTTTATAAATATTTTCATCTGAAAGGATTATTTGTACACAACCTTCCCAAAAGCGATCAATCCTGGTGGCTATCATACAAGCTACGTAATGCCAAATAATATCAAAATGTATTTCTTATACACTTCGTTCCACCGAGACACCATATCGGGAAGTAGTAACTTGATTTGCATTTTCGTCTTCGTTTAAATATAATGTGCTCAGCCATGGTATCACATGAGTAAGAGTACATATATATAAACTTTCTATGTTTAAGCGTATTATCTTATATATTCAAATCATTATTTAACATAATATACTAAAATACCATTAAGAAGAGTGCTCAATAATTTTATTCACATGGTTTCACACTTCTCTGGATTTCTGATTAAGTTTCAAATTACTAATGACGTAGAAAAAGATAAGAAAACTTCGTCAATGCATACTTTTTGGCATCGCACAGAGCATAACACAGTGTATGCCTTTGTGATCGATTATAAGTCAGAATGCTTCCCAGGAAATTCTATAATATTTTCTTGCCTATTAAATCAGAATGATAAATACTAACTGATATTTTTCTTTCTAAAGTGATGATAAAACACTATAAGAACTTGAAATCTTAAAGTTGATTGATACAACTTGTGACAGACCCTTTTTTTTTTTAATCGAAGGTTAGTAAAGCTTTCACAAAGATGAGAAAGTAAAGTTGGTAGTAGTACCACTTTTTGAAAGTTTTACGAAAGTAGACGATTGAGACAGAAACAAAAATAAAGGTAATGATCCATGTGATCAGATAAATTAAGCAGTTATTTCGAGTGTTGTCTAAAGAAATTACCTAACCCAATAATGCTTATCAGAACTGATTACGAGAAACGTGGATAGAATCATTTTGATGTCGATAATGAATATTCAGGGTAGAAAAATTAAACAACTTGCGTTAACAATGAATGACCTTCTAAACGAACTTTATAGAGCTTAGAACAACAAAAACGTAGCTGTTAACATGTCTGTAAGTGGAATTACTAATGGAACACAAATTGTTTGGATGTTTAAAAGGAGCACTGTCTTAAAAGTTATTTTAAGATAGGAGAGTGCAAGATTTAGCTACTAAGGTTATCTTCCGTCATCCCTAATTTCCGCATTACAAAACAATTTCCATAATATGGGACTGACTGTCACTCTTATCTCCTTCTCTCTCTTTTTCCTTCACACACACATAACTTAAATTTGGTGATATCACGCAGATTTGAACCAAGCTATCTGACGCTGAAATACAGAGCTCTATCGCAGGGCTGCGCTTAGAAAACTATATAAATAAGGTTTGGTTTGTTTTGAATTTCGCGCAATGCTATTGGAGGGCTATCTGCGTTAGCCGTCCCTAATCTAGCAGTGTAAGACTAGAGGGAAGACAACTAGTCATCACCACCCACCGCCCACTCTTGCGATACTCTTTTACCAACAAATAGTGGGACTGACCGTAACGTTTTAACGCCCCCACGGCCAAAAGGACGAACATGTTTGGTGTGATGGGGACTCGAACCCGCGATCTTCACATTACGATTTGAGTGCCGTAACCCCCTGGCCATGCCGGGACATATATTAATAAGGAGCATGGAATATTAAAAAAACTAAGAAAAATATGGATATAAAATATTATATAAAATGTCACAATTTCTGAATACACTGGTAAACAATATGAAGTAAAATAAATAGTTTATTGTATAATTTCTATGATAAGGCAAACAAAACTTAAAGAAAACTTGAATATTGATAAAGATTTATTAAATTTAAATCATAAAAATATGTAACGGCAAGACTTGATTTACGGTAAAGGAAACTGTAATTCTGTAAAATCTTTCCTTCGAAAAGGTGCTTAGTACGTAACAATTTGGATAATTAATTCTTATTCGACAGAAAATATTATGACAAAAGCATCGGAAAAATTGTAATTACTAACGTATTTAAAGTATTTTATTACTGTATAAGATATAGAATGGATGTCTAATAGCTATAAACGAACTTTTTCTCTACTACGTTATCAAACTATGAAAAAAAAGAGAAAAAATTGTTTAGAGCTGTTAAATCACTGCAGCCAGATAAGACTGACTGACCGACCACGAAATAACCAACATGTGAAATATCGACGAATCACACTTAAATTACTGCAACAGAAAAAATATCATTTGCTTATGTTGTTACACTTTATTCAAGCAAAATCAAAATTTATGTAACAATACTCACATTATGATAATACACGATATTTTTGTTCGTTGTTTCCCGCACGTGCTTGTGGTGTAGTGGTTATCACATCCACCTCACACGCGGAGGGTCCCACGTTTGATTCCTGGTAGGCACATTTTTTAGCCCCCCCCCCAGTGGCTCAGCGGTAAGTCTGCGGATTTACAACGCTAAAATCCCTGTTTCGATACCCGTGGTGGGGAGATCACATATAGCCCATTGTGTAATTTTGTGCTTAATTAAAAAAACAACAACAAATCGTCGTTCCCTGGTGGTCAATCGGTAAGTGTGAGTGCTTACTACGCTAAAAAGTGGGTTTCGATACCCACGGCGAGAACATTGTAGATGTCCGTCGTATAACTTTGTGCTTAATAACAAACAAACAAAGTGAACTTCTCTCTCTCTCTCACTGTCTGTCTGTTTGTCTGTTCGCTTTCTCTTTCCACAGTTTAGGTACGAGGATCGCCAAAACGGGTAGGATGGTAAGCTCCCAGCCCAGGAAGTGGCCTAATGTACTTAGATTTTTCAATTACCTCCCAGATGTAGTCAAACACGCCTCCGAAACTTAAAATAACACTCGTAACAGACCATGGACAAATAATTAATTTATAAATATATGACTTAATATGATTACAATGCATATTTGGAAGTCAAATGTTGAGTATAAAAGTAAATATTAAAAAAATGTTTTTGACTCTTTTCATTTCCACCATCCTTCCTTTTTGTGTTTCCCTTACATTACTGGATTAGGAATCGGAGGATAAGTGTATCTCTTCTAATTGTTGTAGTGATATTGCAACTACTCACTGCTGAATTACAGACCGTAGGATACGTATATCTTCTAGTTGTTACAATAACATTATATCTACTTACTGCTGAATTACCGTAGAATGGTTAGGTATGTCTTCTAGTTCTTACTATGACATTATACCTACTCACTACTGAATTACTGACAGTAGGACGGGTACATATTTACTGCTGAATTACCGTAGAAAGGTTGAGTATGTCTTCTAGTTGTTACTATGACATTATATCTAATCACTACTGAATTATTGACAGTAGAATAGGAATATCTTCCAGTTGTTTTAATAATATTATACTTATTAACATGTTCGTCTTTGTAATTAAAATTTGCCACAGATAAAATATAACTTATTTCGAAAGACTATATTTTCATTATCATATTTTGTTTATTCCATAAAGGTAAGATAGGTAAAGATAAAACTTGTTGTCCAACTACGTGTAGTAGCTTCTCAACTGTTTTTATTTATTTTCATATAAGGAAAGTTGTTCAACGTTCCCCGCTAGTACACCGGTAAGCCTACGGGTTTACAACGCTAAAATCAAAGGTTCAGTTCCCCTCGTGGACTCAGCAGATAGCCCGATGTAGCTTTGCTATAAGAAAACACACAGTTATTCAAAATAGAAAAAAAAGAGTTCGTGGAAAAAAATAGTCATATGACGTCTTCTGAACAGTTGGTGATTTAAATATGACTTTAAAGAATTCATTTTATTTGTATCTGGACAAAAGTAAATATAATGGATTTTGTCCAAACTGTCACACTTCTTTTGCAGAATGACAAATGATACTTGTTTAAGTCAGTTGTAAAACAGATAAGCTAAACAATTGATTACAAACATTCTTGCTTTTTATCGAAGAGCATTATACAAATGATAGTGTTTTTAATGTTGGTCAATATGCTTTACTTCTGATGAAAAAATTCTGTATGACTATAGGACAAACTACAATGTCATAATCGCAGTTATAATATATAATTATTACACCGCCCCAACCCCTATTACACCAGACAAATAACAGTATTTCCAATAACACTATGTAATATGAATTTTGTTCCTGGATAGTATGTGTTATTTCTTAATTGCTTGAGTTGTAAAAGTACAGAAAATGGCCATTATTCCCTTTAAACTTTGCTTTTGTGACCTGGATAATGAAATTTAGAAATTAACCTAGTTTCTATGTAAAAACAGGCAAATTTGCACATTTTCATTTACATATGGTCTGAATAAAACAGCATTTCAATCAAGATTTACATGTATTTATACTAAAGATATACAAAAAATGTTTAGAAGTGAGTAGTTTTTCGAGATTTCCGACTATAATGTAAATCACTTTCACGTATCAGTCCCCAAAATAGTCTTACAACATGTTTTCGTTATATGCTCCTTGGATCATAAAAGCAAAGTTTGAAGAGAAAAATATGTCTTTTCCATTTACTTTAGGCATAAGCAATTGGGAAATAAAACTTTCTGCCCGGGAACAAGAAAAAGTAAAAATTTTGTTACATAGTGTAATGAAAAGGTGTGCTTAGAGGTATATGTTAAACCAGAAATGAACCTTTGTTTTATTAGACATTTATCTGCCTCGAACTGTTATATTTTTCGCTCGTAACTAATGTTTTTGTTGAATATTTTACACAGATAACATTCATTTCTCTGTCACCATTACACCAATATAAAATACGGCGTAACTCTATCATTAATTATTATATATCTTTTTCCGTTAGTGAAGAGGGAAGTGAGGATTGTTCTTTGAGAAGACTGTGGAATATGTTTGATGTCCTTTCAGGTAACCGATGTTAACACAAGGCCTTCACCGGGTCTTCGTCAAACTGAATAAACAGGTTACCGATGTTAACACGAGGCCTTCACCGGGTCTTCGTCAAACTGAATAAACAGGTTACCGATGTTAACACGAGGCCTCCACCTGATCTTCGTCAAACTAAATAAAATGGTTACAGATGTTAACACGAGGCCTTCACCGGGTCTTCGTCAAACTGAATAAACAGGTTACCGAGGTTAACACGAGGCCTTCACCGGGTCTTCGTCAAACTAAATAAAAATGTTACCGATGTTAACACGAGGCCTTCACCGGGTCTTCGTCAAACTGAATAAACAAGTTACCGATGTTGACACGAGGTCTTCACCGGGTCTTTGTCAAACTGAATAAACAGGTTACCGATGTTGACACGAGGCCTTCACCGGGTCTTCGTCAAACTAAATAAACAGGTTACCGATGTTAACACGAAGCCTTCACCGGGTCTTCGTCAAATTGAATAAACACTAATAATAAGAATATTCTTGGGATTTAAAAAAAAAATCTGCATTATTTAGGTTCCATTAAAACGTAGAGTTCTCTATGCTTGATTACGATCTATTAAGGAAAATATGAGCTTTGCTTAAAATATGCATCTGGTAAGAATGTACCAAATGCATACCATAAAATGATGTGTAAACATTACCCTGAAAATTGTGTTAACTGATTTAACATTAATGTTCTTGTGTATTACAAAACAAACAAACGAGATATGCATATGTTTATAACCTTATTGTGAAACTAAAATGTTGTTTAAAGAATTTTAATATATTATCCACCATGAAAATTTCCTATTAGGACAGGTCAGTCAGTACACACATGTCTTTTAGTTAAATGGTCTGTCGTGGTTTACAGTTAGCGTGCCAATTGCAGATAGGAATGTCTAAGTTTCGAGCTTCATTGTGCTGATAAACACACTGTGTTTAGTTATTGAGGAATTACTCAAATAAGCAGCCCATCTAGATTGTAAGTAGCTGCATGGGCGGCGGGTGTTGCTGTAGAAATTAGAGACGGCTTCACCTCACTTAACTTTAGTCATATGTTGTTCTTTTGTTAGCCATCCCTGATTTAGCAGTGGAAAGTAGAGGAAACGCAGCTTGTCATCGCCACCTACCGTCAACTATTGGGCTACTCTTTTACCAACAAATAGTGGGATTGACCGTCACTGTATAACACCCCCACGGCTGAAAGGGTAAGCATGTTTGGCGTGATGGCGATTCGAACCCACTACCCTCAAATTCCAAATCAAACGTCCTAACCACGTAGCTATGCAGGACCTTGGTCATTTGAACATCGATTCAGTTGTTAGTAGGTTTAAAGTTGATCGCGTGCAAATTTGTTTATTTTCTGTTTATTACTGTGCCACACAGAGCAATATATAACGTATTATTCTTTTATCAAAGGATTATCTGAAACTATACAATAAGAACATAAAAATGTCCAACTAATAAATTAGTTAGAGACATAAACATATGAAGAACGAGAATCATGGTATATTATTCAACATTCCATTTCAATCTTCGATCTTTCACACGGTTTACAGTCAAACTGTCGAACGTATTAAATAATCGTGAATATGTTATCTTCAAACACTTTTTCATAACAAAATCGATATTTCCACTGCATAGTTTGGTCTTTGCTTGTAGTTGGCATTTCTGCTTTGTGTTCTGAATGTCTCCTAACATTTTTATTTGCTCTAATCTTTGGAGTTCCATTTCCTTCCTAGAGCTACACAAAATCGAAATCAAACACGATAGTTGCGACCAGTAAGAAAAATATTTGTAACAAGCAAAACAAAGCGACGTTCAAGCAAGAAAATCTTTTCAACAAACGGCTTAAATATTGTACAAAGACAACCCCAGTCTTGGGTGACTTTTTGTTGACACTTCTTTGTTATTTTCCTCAATATATATATATACAGGGACAGTAATGTAAACGTACAATATATTTCCATACATTAACATTTCTCTCTGTTAGAAAAAATATATTTCAGGTTTGATTTGTAATGTTTTTTCTGCTACAATCATAGGCATATTACTTGATTGAACTCTCTCTCTAAAACCTGAAATACCTCAGTGACAATTAATCATTCCAAAACATTAAAAAACAACGTTCGAGATGTAACTTTCAAATCAAACATATTCTTTTTCAATAGATTATTACCTCAAGACTGGTAATACGTCACAAAGGATAGATAGAACAAAATGCTAGCCCTCCAGTAAAAGCAATGTTCTGGCTTGCTTGAAATAGAACGTTTTTGCATACGTTGGCGAAGGATCAATTTTCTTGTGTCCTCTGAACAACGTACATGGAAATCGTTAAGCGAGAAATTGGGTTTTAAAATATTGTGCAGGCTAATGCCAGTCATTAGCGAGAAAACAAGGGCCGGGTATTTCGATATTTCTCCGGGTAAATCGTCTCTGTTCGGAGTTTCATTTCATCAAGAAATAGCGAAAGGTATAGACAGTCCATTTTAACACCAAATTCATATAATGAGTTGCTATAGTACACAGCGGATTGAATCTGTAAAATATATATATATATATATATGCTCCGATATTTCATGGTATTTATTTAATATAAACTCACAAAAATCTTTGCTGTCTTGTCAGGTTTAATAAAAATGTTACTTTTTCTCCTGTTTTAACACCAACCATTTTATAACATCTGACTGGAACCAAAAATTTTAAGTAAATAGAGTATTGTCAAAATAAGATCAATAAGCAGTTTTGTTTTGTTTTGTTTTTTACAATGCAGCTGCAACTGAAAAGTGTTTTAAACCATAAAGAATAATATTTAAAACAATACAATGTTATTGGAGTTCTTTAATGTCGAGTTATAAACCTGGTTAGTGAGAAGATGTTATTACGTTTTATATTAAAATATAAAGATAAAATTCTGTAATAAAGAACATGCTGGAACTCTTTTCCATATCGAATTGCTATACTTACGAAACTAAGCTAAAAATAAATTGACATAGTTCTTAATGAAGAAAAAATAAGAAATTGTTAGAATTGTGAGGACTTTTATTCATCCCAGAAACGAGATGTTGCAAAAAGGTCGGTTGCTTCGTTAAACGACCGGATCATTCTGTGTCGAGATTATAACAGACTTTTATTGTAAATCCGGAGCATCGTAGATTCAATTGAAACATAAGAACCTGGCGTTATTAATTTGGCACAGGAACGCACATCCCCGATGAGATAGCGGTAAATCTACGGAATTACAACGACAAAATTCAGTGTTCAATTCCCTGCGGTGGGCACAGCAAATGGCTCAATGTGGCTTTGCTCTAAAACAACCAACAACTCACGATTTTGAACTATTTGGTAACTGAGTAGAATTATCAGAGATATCAACCAACAAATGAATTATTCGATTAGGTATAATGGACTTTGACTAGGTGTGTGTTTTTCTTATATATGTAGGCCCGGCATGGCCAGGTGGTTAAGGCACTCGACTCTTAATCTAAGGGTCGCGGGTTCGAATCCCCGTTGCACCAAGTAGCCATGAGTGTGTTATAATGTGACGGTCAATTCCAATGTTCGTTGGCAAAAGAGTAGCCCAAGAGTTGGCGGTGAGTGGTGACGACTAGCTGCCTTCCCTCTATTCTTACACTGCTAAGTCAGGCCCTCGTTAGCTTTGTGCAAAATTCAAAACAAACCAAACCTATATATATTTATATATAGTATAAAGGAAGTACTTCATACAATCAGTAACAATGTTTCAATATACTTTAGAGTATTCGACAATAAACGCTTACTGTTGCTTCATCATAAACTCATCTCACGCTAAGCAATCGCATTCATAGAGAGTATAAAAACAATATTTCAGTTTCAAAGTAAGTATTCTTACCTAATATAGCCTTTTTTATGGTCTTGAATAACAACAAATATTTAAAAATGTTTTATTGCTATCCACGATTATCATTTTGAATGCCATTAACAGCACAGTTCAAGGACTGATTAATTCTGTGTAAGTTGTTTTAATGGTTTATATAATGTTATATTATGTGAACTGAAATGCATATTCTGCGTAGTAGCTAGTTTGTGTCTTGTAGTCCAATAAACTGCACAATATAAACGCCCGTTTCTTCATCTCGAATATGCCGCTACAAACGTATTCATTTAACAACAAAACGTCACAGTTAACAATTAGTTGTGACGTTTTCCTGTCACATATGATCTTATCAGTGTGTCGATGCAAATCATCTATTATGAAAACTACTCAGCTTTTACAGTGTATCATCAAATAAGCGAAGGTCGCAGATTGCAGGAGTGTGTTATAAGTGTGACAGTTGGTTTCTAAAGCGTGGATAGCACAGTGCTGCTGACTGTAGAAACGGCGGCATTTGGTCTTAGCAGTTCTGCAATAAATATGCACATACACACATAAATAATCTTATACTCTCTCAAATCCAAATTAAAAGTAAGTGGATTTTCAAAAACTATTATTTTAATGTTTATTTGGACAGAATAATTGAAATAAGCAGAGAAATTGAACTTCTGATACTATCGTGAATAATGCCTGATGCTTAAGTAATCAGCTTATAGAAAAGTGAATTTAAAGTTCTTACTTGGGAAAAAATTAGAGGAATTCCTTTTCACCAATATGATCTGTAGCTGAAATAGATTAAAAAAACTGGTTCTCTCTCGCGCGAGCTTTTCTTTTCTTCCAATAACCTAGTGTGGTCATATCAAAATGATAAAAAGGCCATTAAAGTATAAATTATATTTCAATGAAAGCAGAAACGCGAAACAAATCGTTTTTCTATTTTTCTTTTCGTTTCAGTTTTGATGTTCTTTTTATATTTTTTTCTGTTATTAACTGAAATGGGTTTTCAAAAGAACGCTAAATTGGAATGAAAATATTTAGAAAACCTCCTAACTGTGAATTTCTGAGCCTCATTTCATGTAGCACAGAAGATTTATTTAAATATATAAAAGTATTTCTGCACTGAGGCTTACAGAGAACCACACCCTTGTGTCGCTGAAGCAGACCATCGCCACCAATGTATCCTAACTGTTGGATCCGCCCTGAGGCAAATAAAGCTAGAGTCCGCAAAGCTAAGTCGAACGGGAAATCACCAAAGGTTTCAAATGTCAGAGTTCGCAGTTAACAAGAACTTAACATGTCTTCTGTTTGTATGATATTTGAATTAAAATTAAAATAATGAATGATTAATATATTCCGCTTGAAATTTTAACCACCTGTAAAGGACTTCACGCAATCTGAGGGTCGCGAGTTCGAATCCTCGTCACATCAAACATGTTTGCACTTTCAGCCATGGGGGCGTTATAATACGAAGATCAGTCATACTATTCGTTAGTAAAAGAGTAGTCCAGGAGTTGGCGATATGTGGTGATGACTAGTTAGTTGCCTTCCTTCTAGTCTTACACTGCAAAATTAGGGACGGCTAGCGCAGATAGCCCTCGTGGAGCTTTGCGCAAAATTCAAACCAAACCCACTATTCGTTGGTAAAAGAGCAGCCGAAGAGTTGGCGGTGGGTAGTAATGACTAACTGCCTTCCCTCTAGTCTTACACTGCTAAATTATGGGTGGCTAGCGCAAATAGCCCTCGTGGAGCTTTGCGCAAAATTGAAAAAATCAAACAAACAAATAAAGGGCTTCAAGGTAGGAACAGAAAGGAATAGAAGTTTGTTACAATAACCATTAAGCCTACACAAAAAAATGTCGAAATCTTTATCCGTGATTAATGTCGTCTTTTGTGGGTGTTTTGCAAGAAATTAAGTTTTATTCGTTTTCTAAACGTTGAGTGTGAGAGCTTATAACACAACAATCCGAATTTCGATACCCACGATGAGCACACCACAAACAGCCCATTGTGTTACTTTACACTTAGCAACAAAGAAATGTTCAACTATCACTATTTAAGACCTAAACTTATAAATGGCCGAAACATTTCACTTGCTCTAATGAATTGTCCAAAATCCAAGTTGCACTACATCCTTACCCAGGTGATTACTAGGTTGTATGTATACAGAGACTGTGGGAGGTTTTTAAATGCGCACTCTATATTCAAAGCGTCACGAATTCATCTCTCTTCTATTTTAACTAATGAAGCCTTAATCAATTACGGTCGGGCCATACGCGCATTGTAAGCTTTCGTGGAGAATAATTAAATTATGCAGAATAAGGGAAACATGGGATTTTATAGCTCTGGGGACACAGGATTGAACGCCTTTCATCCACACTACATTTTTGAATTACGTTAATTCGGAGTATGACATGGGGATAAACAAGAGAAGATTAAATGGCGGTAGGTAATGTATTGTAGTCGAACAATACATTGAATAAAACGTGTTTTTTTCTGAAACAAAATGGTAAAAAATAATAATAATTACTGTTGTACAAGATGTGCTTTCAGCAACTTATTTGTACATATATATAGTCTTAAGCTTCCAAAATTTGCTAATTTATTTAACACGACCTTACACGTCAAACATGAGAACAACCGTACAAACCAGATACATTATTTAACGAACAAAACATATATATTGTTTAATAACTTTTGTCGTCAAGGTATTAACTTATGAGAATTAAAAAAAAAAAACGCCATGAATTCTTAAGCACAGATCAACTGTGATGTACTTTCATTTTTGCCAACAATACTGCAATTTTCCTGGAGAGCAAATTCCAGCGCTAATGTCATCGATTTTAAAATTTCTTTTGCGTGGATTATCTAAATGAACCTCTTTCTCCAATTAATAAGAAAGGTTGCTGATTTATTATTACTGCCACCTGCGCCATTCTCAGGATTGGCTATAAGCTAAAATTACATTGTTGGATAACTGCAGCTTGGGTAGCTTACAATTTTCAGTTCCAGTTCTTTCTTATCGATACATCTATTGTTTCCCATAAAACATCGGTCTATTTGATAAATGTTGGAGAAGATTTTACCCCCTCGTAATTGAAATTCAGAATTGAACATTTTCTGAAATGTGATAGGAAAGTAGTTTAAATTTCTTCATGCAGTAGAATACGGAAAGCTTTTTTTGTTGTCACTGAAGGAATGTCATCAGTATAGAAGCTGGATTAATACATTTTTGCTTCAAATTCGTTTCTCTGAAACGGTTAGCTTTTAATAGCTGATTTATGAAAATTAAAACTTATGTGTTTAACTGGTGAAAGTGAGGAGAAGTTATGAAATCATATGAAGTAAATAAAACACGTCCCTCGTCATACCAAACTTGCTCGCCCTTTCCACCGTTGGAACGTAATAATGTTACAATCAATCCCACTATTCGCTGGTAAAAGAGTAGCCCAAAAATTGGTGGTTGGTGGTGATGACTAGCTGCCTTCTCTCTAGTTTTACACTGCTAAATTAGGAACGGCTAGCTGAAATAACCCTCGAGTAACTATGGACCGAATTCAAAATAAAGAAAACACGTCCATAACATTCCATAATCTAATTGAACAGAAGATATCAACCTTAGGATTACCATGATGGAGAACATATATTTAAATTACAAAATAAAATACGACAAGTAGTTTAGAATTAACACGTTAAGTAAGGTCTTTAAAAGTTTGTTCTTCAACAAAACTGTCATATTCCTCCTTTTACCATTTGATAAACGAGGTTTGATCAGATATTAAAAACTCTCTAAAGCTTCTAATATTTCAGCAAAAATTTTTTTTTTCACATGAACCTACAGGAATAAGTTTAATATAAAACGACTAGGGAGTATACAAGAAGTGCAGACGTTTTGTTATAAGATAAGATGTACGAGTGGAATATTAAGTTTAACTTTACTATAAGCCAATCCGAGGACTTTTCAACAAAACCTTTTCGTGTTTACACAGGCTTAAAAGAGAGCAGAGCACATTCTCCTTGTCAAACATTATAAAGTATTAGAATACGTCTGTGTCTGATGTGTTCCACTTTTCATCCAGCGATATGTTGACTCAGTTGTCTGAGCCGTTTGTATATAGAAGGAAGATTCTGTCACGTTTCGCTACTATAAAAAACGCACATACAAACTAAAACTTTCAGACAAATGGAAATAAACAGTATTCTGAAGTATTCCCTGCTCATAGAAACTAGACAGTAGACGTGATGACAACTCAAGAGAATAAAAGCAAAAAAAAAGTGTGTACCATCATTCTAGGTTCAGTACAGGCAAATTTTTTTATACAAGACGTAACAGCTGGTTCACGACTAAAAAATTCTCAAATTCAAGACATTTGAAGCCTAAGCACATATTGTGCATATCCAACATTTTACGCTGTTAAGTCACTTTTTCACTTTTATGTGCCTTTCAAACATGATTAGAGAATAAAAATGTAGACGATTTAAACTTATTATTTTATGGTGATATTTGCTATAATTTTTTCTCGGCATTTCGTTCTTGTGTTTTTTAAATATAATTCGATTACACGTTACTATTAGATTTCATTACGTTTGGTTAATGTAACAGTTTTGTTTCTGCTTTAAAAAGTATATTATTGCCAGTTTCAATGAAAAGCAAATAATGACACCAAAATCAAGTTTTGCATTTGAAACCATAAAAATCTCTTTTTTATCCTTTCCAAAAGCCATTCACTTTAACATTTCTTCTCATGTGGATTCTTTCTATTGCACGCCAACAGATAAATTTTATTTCCCAAGAGAACTTCACAAGAAAAAGAAGGGAACTAAGTCCAATTTAAGCCTTCCACCACCGCCTGGACGCGCAATAGAATTTATTTATTAATCGTGAAAATGATTTTAGTCTCATATGGGAGACTCCTGGTGGGAAAATAGAGAGATATAACAAAAAGTTAGACTCCTCAAGCTTATTATACTTTTACCTACTTACTATGTGTCAAAGCGGTTTAACCTTCAACAGAACAACCCAAGTCAGACGTGGTTTAAACCTTCTATGAGAAAGTGAAATAAGGTTTTGTCTCTCCAGCTGTGATTTCTCTTTGGTAGAGTAAAATAAGGCTTAGCTTGTCCAACTAGGATCTCTCTGTGGTGAAGTAAAATAGGATCTAATCTTTCTATCTGTGATAGAGTAACATATAGCTTGAGCCTGGAATTCCTCGGTGAGAGAGTAAAATGAGGCTTAACTTCAAACTAACTGGGATCTCTTGTAAGAAAGGCTTCACCCTCTCACAATAAACAATCTCTAATGTGCTTTACATGAAACGTGTTGATTTTTTTTTAATAATTCGATATGGAATCACTGGATTAAAAGAATAAGTTAAGCTCTTGCAATCACCTTAGCTGTTTAGAAATGTTTACTAATTTTGCAGACGATTTCTGTCACTCCAGAGCATGGGCAAAAGAAGGAAACTTTGGGATAAATAAAATATATAAATTGTGCAAAATTAACCAAAACTCAAGAGACATATTTCTTTGTCGATTTTACTTGCCAGACATGAAGGCGATTTCAATTTACCAGAGGAAAATATAACTGTTTAAAAAGAAGCCGTCCTTGAGCTTTTAGTATAAGTAAAAATAGAAATTATAGCAAACATATAACACATATAAGTCTTTTAAGCCTAGTTATGTTCATAGCGGCTTTAACAAATAATATCAAATTGCTTTCACTGACTTGAGGGAGGCTGTGTCATACGAAAGTTAAACTAAGCCTTGTCGTCTTACATAGGATCTTATATTTTATCTGCTGAGCATGGAGCTTTCTCAACCTGAATCATTACAGGAAAATTAAGCTATATCTAAATTAAACTGTTCACTAAAATATCATTTTAGTGGATTTTATTCTCTAATAACCAAGGTGTCTTGATTCGACAAAAGGATACTTCGCTAGGCTTAAGTTAGGCTACTCACTACGGCTTTGTTTCTTCTAGAGCAAAGCCACATTGGGCTATCTGCTATATCCAACGGAAGAAACTGAACTCCGCACTTCAGTCAGTTACCGCTATCTAACTGGGACTTTTATTATAACACAAGTCTTAGCACCAAGTTATTTTCACGTTCCTAGAGGACTTCACAGTATGGAATCCAAATTAGATCTAAATTAGACTATTCACAATGGGAAAGCTTTAGTGTATTTTATCTGCTAATAACCAAGCTATTTGTACTTGCTAATGGGGACTTGACTAAATGGAGACAACGCCAGGACTAAATTAAACTCCCCGCCATTAAGATGACTTCACTCGATAAAAGGAAACTTTGCTAGGCCTAAGTTAGGCTATTTACTACGGCTTTCTTTCTTCTAGAGAAGGGATTACCAAACGTTTTAGACCTGCGGAGCTTCACATAATAAAAAACAAACATTCCGGAGCCTTAACAAAAATAATACACTAAAAATAAAAACAATCGGTAACTAGCACCAGATAAAGTTTACGTCAAGCTTTTAGAATATAAATTTATTAAAAATATCAATATTTAAAGAAAATATTTTACTTCTAATTATTTGTTCAAAATTTCTTCTTGCAAATTTTATGGTAGTAAAAGTACAGTGTACTCATTTATTTATTAGTGGCTCGGATGGGCTTGCTTTCGTTCACAAAGTAGTTCAATATTTGGAGTTATTGTTGTTACCTGTAAGCGCAAGTCGTCTTCAATTTTTTGGCTTTTTTTTTTAATTTGGTCTTTGTAGCTATATACAGTAAAAGTGTTTGCTCACAAAGATATGTTGTTGGAAAACGCATCAATATTTCCAAAGCTTTGTTACTTATTTCAGGGTACTTCATGGCCATTTGAATCAAAAATTGTGTCATTTCTTCCTGCTGAAATTTTGTTTTTAGAGTGTAATCAGTTGAAATTTCTATAAACTGTTTTTTCTCTTTCAAAGGCAAATCGTTGGTATTTGCAAAGTCAACAAAGGGATTTTGAATCCCCAGTAATTTTTCTAAATGAGGAGGGAAGTACTCTCCAATAGTTGTACATAAATCAAATGTGTGTTGCATGACTGAAACTTTTGCATCTTCACTTAAGGAAATTTCATTCATAAGTAAAAAATTAACTAAGATTTTCGAAGAGTCTAGCTCTTCCATAAGTATACATTCACCCCAAAGTTTTAGGTTACGTTGAAGCGCCTCCATTTTACTCTGAACTATGAAGTGCGTTACCCTGCGTTGTAACATTCACTTCATTTAGATAGGCAAATACGTCCGAAAGTTAAGCTACTTTCTGTACCCAGCATCTGTCCCTTAATTTGTATGCAAGTCAAAATGGCATTCAGATAAAAAGAAACCTATCTCTTCACGCAGTTCGTAAAACCGAGCAAGCACTTTTTCCCGAGAAAGCTATCGGACTTCGGTAGGAAGCAGCAAGTTTTTTTTATAGAAACTTCCCATATCTTCACAGAGTAAACTGAAGATCCTCGCATTGAGTGGTCTTGATTTTATAAAATTAACTATTTTTATGGCATCACTCAATGCCTGTTTTAAGTCTTCTGGCATTCATTTCATTGCAAATACATGACGATGAAGACGGTAGTGGATACTCTGGATGTTCGGGTATTTCTTTTTTATGCGTGCCACTGCGCCTGGAAATTTTCCAATCATAGCTGCAGTCTCATCAGTGCAAATACTTGAGCAAAACTTCCACTGGATTTTGTGTTCTTCCATAAATAAATCGATCAGTTTAAGTATTTCTTCATCCGTTGTTTGAGTAGGCAAAGGTTTGCAAATTAGAATGTCTTCTTCAAAACTAGCTTCGTGAAAATAGCGAACAAACACAAGGAATGTCGTATAACCTGGGACGTCTGTTGATTCATCCATCTGAAACGAAAAGGTTGGACTCGCTTTTACTCGCTTTATTAACTCCGTTAAGCAATTTGCTGACATATAATCCTTGATTTTTCGAGAAATCGAGTTGCCAGAAAGGGGCACAGAGTTAATGTTTTTAAGAAATTTTTTATCAATTGTGCATTCTAGAAAATCTTTTGCGCATTGCTTTGTCAAATATTCTGCAATTGTATGAGCTTCACCTGCTTTTCCAATACGGTAACTAACACGATATGAAGTAATAAGAGAACCTTTGTTGTCCTGATGGAGAAACGAATGAATTGTAGCTTTCCTTGCATATAATTGAAAACACTTTCTTTTGAAATACTCAGAAGTTAGAGTTTTTAATTGGGAGTGTTTGGTTTTTAGTTGCCGTTTTAACTTTGCTGGATATAAACTAGTGTTATTCAACACTGTTCCACATTCAACACACAACACACCAGGTCCATTACTTGTCCATGTAAAACCATAGTCAATAAAACTTTCATTATACTTTCTTTTCTTTTTTGTTTCAGTACTTCTTCCATCATCTTGTGTTAAAGTGCTTGCACACGACGATAACGCCGATGAATTTGTATTAGGCCTAGGCCGAGGCAGATTTTTACTTGTAACAAATTTATTACTGACATTCTACCACTCGTCCATTATAAGGGTGACAACTAATTGTTAATTTGTCTGAAAACGTACTCTTATATCCTTGGCACTTAAAAAGTATTTTAATGGACACAAAATAGTTTCTTAATAAACACTCGTTCGACAACTTGAGTTTTATCATCGTACAATGACATTTTGTCCTAAGGTCAGAGTTGCCATAACGAAGTCAGAAATAAAAATTTGTGGAGAAATTGGTTTGGTTTGTTTTGAATTTCGCACAAAGCTAACGAGGGCCTAATTTAGCAGTGTAAGACTAGAGGGAAGGCAGCTAGTCATCACGACTCACCGCCAACTCTTGGGCTACTCTTTTACCAACGAATAGTGAGATTGACCGCCACATTATAACGTTCCCACGGGAGAAAGGGCAAGCATGTTTGGTGTGATAGGGATTTGTGGAAAAACGCTGGGCAGCTAGACTAATGTATTTTTCTAAAGGAAAAGACTGACCTATTATTTTTACATTTTTTTGTTTTCAACAGACATTTTAAGCCAAATAACAAAATATTAAGCTAGATCTGACGTGCGTCTAAATCCCTAACGAACTGAAACATGACGTCATGCTGGCGTATGACGTCATAGAACTCATTGGTACCAAGTTTGTCTAATTAAATTACAACGAATCTAATTTAGCCTTACAATTACCAGATGTAATTGTCATAAATATAATTATACTATATATGAATATACTTTGAAATTGAAACAATTGATATTACATCTAATTGCGTCGCAATGTTTGAAATTTAAACAAGTTTCAGCTGTGACGTTGTGTTTCATTTCGTTCGAGATTTAGCCGCTATTCCAGATCTGTCTTTCGAAACACAGTTGGCATTATTGTCCAGGGTTGACTGATGTTTCATACGAAAATTACTAGATTATCTTGCATCTCCAATGACGCATGCGATCTTAGATGGTGCCATATCAACTAGCAACCAGTGGTGCCACTGTCGAAGTAAAATAAGATTGTATTAACACTTCCACTGCGAGAGCTTCCTCTAAGCTAAATAAAATCGTCTGATGTTAGGCATAATGAAATATTAAAAGGCCCAATACGTAATAAACATGTTATATAAATGGTATATTTTAACTTTTTTGTACAGCGTATTTTTATTAAATTTTATAGTTTTAGGAAAAATATTAACATTCTAAAATTTTCTTGCAGAGCTCCAGATACGAATGGCGGAGCCCAAGGGCTCCGCGGAGCATAGTTTCAAAAACAATGTTCTAGATCAAAAAAGCCACGTTGGGCTGTCTGCTATGTCCAACGGCAGAAACTGAACCCCGCACTTCAGTCAAAGTTACCGCTGTCTAACTGGGACTTCCATTATAACACAAGTCTTAGTGAAATTTACCCATTTAGCACCAAGTTATTTTCATTTTCCTAGGGGAGTTCACAGTATGGAATCCAAATTAGATCAATTAAACTATTCACAATAGGGAAACTTTAGTGTATTTTATCTGCTAATAACCAAGCTACTTGTACTTGCTAATGGGAAACTTGACTATAATGAGACAACGCTAGGACTAAACTAAACCCTTTGCTATTAAAACGTGTGTCTTGTAGATTTTCAATTGCTATTGTTCGCGCAAATATTATTGGATAACTATTTGAAAAAATAAACGTAAGTTAAAGAACTACCTGCGTATTTTTTAACTAACAGAAAAATAGTTATGTGTGATTCAAAATCTAATAATATCTTGAAGCGAAATTTGTTTGTTTTGGAATTTCGCACAAAGATACTCGAGGGCTATCTGTGCTAGCCGTCCCTAATTTAGCAGTGTAAGACTAAAGGGAAGGCAGTTAGTCATCACCACCCACCGCCGACTCTTGGGCTACTCTTTTACAAACAAATAGTGGGATTGACCGTCACATTATACGCCCCCACGGCTGGGAGGGCGAGCATGTTTAGCGCGACGCGGGATAAACCCGCGACCCTTGGATTACGACTCGCACGCCTTACGCGCTTGGCCATGCCAGGCCCTTTGAAGCGAAATAACAAATCACATTTATATGATAGTGTATCCTATGCTTATATATGTAATACACAGATAACTTGAAAATCATGGAATTGCTAACGTGAATGAGGTTCCCCGCTTGTACAGCTGTAAGTCTACGGAGTTACAATACTAAAACCAGCGGTTCGATTCCTCTTGGTGGACTCACCAAATAGCGTGATGTGGCTTTCCTTTAAGAAAACACACACACAACACGAATTAGTCAAATTATCTCATTTCTCCAGTTATATTATAATGTGATCGAAAATGTTTTTATAGATACAAACCAAGAATTATAGACATAAAGCTATATTTATACGCAAACAGTCTGTGCTTTAATCGTATGCGTTTTAAATATATTATTGATTTCTGTCACTAAGTTTAGTTGTTTAACTAGAATTATAAATTTTAAATTTAAAATTGCTGGAAAAAATATATGTTTTTTTATAATCTAATATTAATGTTTACATTCATTCTTTACATAGATGATTTTGATTTATTAAAAAAAAGAATGTATTTGTATTTATTAAAAGTAAATTCAATTTTATTTACCAATAGCAACCTCAAAATAACCTAAATAACTTCTTCAACATTCTGCAGCAGTTTCCAACAAACATTCAACACAAAATTTTTATTCATAGTAAACCACCTTTTTCGAAGTAATTTTGTGTTATTACTTTTCCTATATAATTGATATTTCAAACTCAAATCACTACTAAATCAAAAAGTAAATAATCATATGCATAAGAAATACTTTGGCTTTGATGGTTTACAAATGGTCCGTGTAAAATAAAACAAACGTTTCTAAGAAATTAGTAAGATAGAGATACTTGAAATTAATAAACGTATCAGTGGCGTTACTGTGACTGAACAAAATAGATACTGATGAATATAAAAATATTTTTCACAGAACTTTATAATCATGGAACGAATTCATCTTAACTTTTCCTATGATAAATTTCGTGGACGCGTTGTTCAAGTTCCTTTTTGATTTCAATTACGTGAAAAATATTATATATATATATGACATGTTTTGTACTTTTTTTTTTACCTGTCTGAAGTTTATGCTCACGAAGGTAAAAGGCTGAGAATGACCGGTTCAGGCACTGTTATACGTAGAGCGTAGCAAAGCCATAAGATGACTTTAGTGTAGTGCTAACATGCCTTTCGGAATAGAAATGACTTTTAACATTAACTGCGCCTGTCTGTTTGCTCAAAAACGTTCTCAGTCAGGTTAATGGCCTTAAATCACGAAAGAAGTCTTTAAAGCGTGATAGGTGCAGAACACGCAATCACACTTTATCAAAAGTAAACCATGAGTGCGTATATGCACACACACATGTTATATGTGAAACATGTGTTTATATCCCTGTGATATTTTACACAAATTAGCCCAATCACCCAGATCCCCCTTTTGCTTAATTAAACTTAGGCTTTACTAAGCCTTGAACAGTTGATACCATAATCGATAGCACAAACTGCGGTTTCTACAATGGTAAGACTTAGTGTAATTACTTTTATGAATTATCTACAAGTAGGATTTCGTTCATTCTACGCATTCTGTATCTTTTCGTTAAGCATTTACATTAAGAGGCTGGAAAATTTACTGTTTCATGTATATTTATATATATACATTTACAAAACACTATAATCCGTGAACTTGTTATTTTTATCCAAAGGAGCAAAACTTGTATATGTTTTGGTTATGTGTGTGTGTGTGTGTCTGTGTGTGTTTAATAATAAAATGTATGGTACTTAGTGATATTTATTTACTGATAAATTGATAAGTGTTTATGGTAAGCGATGTATGTATTTCATATATCTACACCTGTAAACTTTCGTTCCATTCTAACTGTTTTAATGAGTTGTTATTTGGTATCAAATCTCCTTTCCGGATGTACTGAGACTAAACAAACCAAAAGAAACTAACTGCTTATGCAAATACTTTTAAATTATATTTAGACTGATTACATATATATATAACATACATAGAGAGAATTTATGTTGCATTTCTTAAACAAATGCAGATATGTATAAGTACTCGGATTTAGCCAACATACAAATATAATCTTTCCTATATTAAACTCTTATAGGCTGCAGGCGTATGTGGCCCTAGTTAAAGTTTTTACATGTTAATTTGTCGTATTAAGCAAGATCTATTCTTGTTTCACATCTTACTTTAACCGTGTGTACTCCCATCTAAGGGATCACATCTTCAGGGACTCATAAGTTTCACTATGCTCTAGATAAGCACAGGCTGTAACTAATATATTCTTCGCTATTGCACCGACGTCAGACAAGCAGAATAGAGCGACCAGCCTTGATTTGTCACATCCATCGATTAGCAGCCCTCTACACCGGGACTTGTCCGCAAAGCAAGCTGGGTAGCTACAGCAGTGTCGTAAAAAGGCGTAATTCTGAGCTACAACTAAGCTGTTTTTTTTTTCTTTTTTTGTTCATCTAAATTGTGTAACTGAAAATAATCAGTTGTAGTATTATTATTTGGTTGGTACGGCCATTATGTGTTCGTGTGTCCGAAAGTCTTACAATCGCTAAAATCCAAAATATTAAAATAATCTAAATTAAAACAAAATCAAGTTGTTGTTTTTTTAATAAATATCTCGATTTCTTAAATGAGTAACACACATGAAAATCTCCGTTCTTCTCTCACTGTGACGTCAATATTTTGATTGAATAAAATGCATATTTAAATTCTGAAGCACAGTATTCACAGTGAAAAGTTCTCTTACGAAGGTAAAAATATCGTATTGCTTTCTTTAGCATAACACGTTGGAATGATTTAGATCCGTAAAGGTTTGTTTCACTGAACTAACACCAGTCGGAGCAGCGAAGCCTGTCTATCTTGAAGAACCAATCACAATGCCCATGTTACATGTTTTATTAGTTAGGCATGGCTACTTAAGACAAATACAGGTTTTCATTACATCGTTTCATTATGTTTGACGAAGAATACGGCAAATAAAGCTCATGTGATCCTCAAATTACAGTTATTCATGGAAAATCGAGGAAACTAAACGGGGAAAATAAAGCACAAACGGTAAAAAAACAACAGAAAAATCCGAAACAAGAGAAACGTTAATAGGATATAAGATGGATGAATAGTCAGAGTAGCTGTAAAGAGCAGACATTCACCGTCTGGATCAGACAGGGAATGTGATGCTAGACATAAGGTACAAAGCTGGCATGATCAAACGAACTGGTAAAAAACGGTTTTCGTCGCCTACTTTTCGATTATGGTTTAAACTGAGTCAAAACTGAAATTTGCGCGACAGGGGTAGTCGAAAACAGGCAAAAACATAGATTGACAAACAAAAAAATCTGTCAAAGTGTTCTCAGTGCTGGATTATTCAGTATTTTTGTTAACAATTACCTCCATATACCATGCCATAAACTAACATATTGGTTTGATTGATTTTGTTTGTCAATCTATGTTTTTGTTTGTTTTCGACTATCCCTGTCGCACAAATTTCAACTTTGACTCAGTTTAAACCATAGTCGAGAAAGAGGCGAAGAAAACCGTTTTTGGACCTGTTCACTTTTCGCAAAATAAAAGGAGTTTGCTTGTCTTATGGAAATATATCGTAAATATTAAACTAACTCATTCAACATAAAAAACTGACAGTCGGGTGTGGTCAAGCAAAGTGCATTATACTCGCTACAGGGGGATTTCTGAAAATAATTCACAAACACATCTATTGTGCTTAATTTTACCAGGTCTTACGTTAAATGTTTCACAGAGAAACAAAATGCATATAGTTTAAACGAGAAGTTACAGGACTTTACGTCTTTAATAAAGGTTTTTGGAACAGTTCTTTATTCAAAAGTATATCGTGATTTTTTAAAGAGAGATGGTTAACTTTATGCTGTAGATTGGAAACCATTTTTGCTTTTATCATTTTTTTTGTTATATAGGCATGGCGGTTTAAGTGAAGCTTAAATAAATGTATTTCTTAATTCAGTGGCACAGCTGCATGTATGTGGACTCACAACACTAGATACCAATGGTGGGCAGATCACACATAGCCCATTGTGTAGCTTTGTGCTTAATTACAAAAAAAACAAAAAAACTTAGTGAAATGAACATTACGTGTTTTCTTTATTGTTGTTACTAATGCAGATTTGAGTTTGAATGAAAGCAACACATCGTGTTATCAACGGAGATGTTCAATCACATTACTACTATATCAAATATGCATGTTTTATTGAAACGTAATATAGCAAAATAACTTCGTTTAGTGAAAAACAAATATCCTGTACCCAATAGTAATAATAACACACCATTTAAAGACACTTCAAATTTCATAATTGTGATACTACCATATTATAAGGCCTGGCATGATCAGGTGACTAAGGCAGTCTAACACTGAATGTTTCTTTTGCTACGAAAACACTCAGTTTATGCAAACGCCTGTTTACTTCGAAGAAGGTAAAATAAAAAATCATAGCTAAAGAAACTGCCCTTAGTCCGAGTAAATAATGACATACTTTAGTGGTCAGACACGGCCAGGTGGTTTAAGGCGTTCGACTCGTAATCTGAGGGTCGGGGGTTCAAATCTCCGTCGCACCAAACATCCTCGCCCTTTCAGCCGTGGGGGCGATATAATGTGACGGTCAATCCCACTATTGGTTGGTAAAAGAGTAGCACAAGAGTTGGCGGTGGGTGGTGATGACTAGTTGCCTTCCCTCTTGTCTTACACTGCTAAATTAGGGATGGCTAGCGCAAATAGCCCTCGTGTAGATTTGCGCGAAATTCAAAACAAACAAACAAAACCAAACTATGGTATATGACGTTGTACCTGAAAATGTGTCATTATTTATATATATATATATAAACAAATTTCATAGACATGGTTTAATATTTGAGTCATATTGCTGTGTGAAAGCTACACAAATTATAAATGACTGGAATTTACCCTTGTTCATTCAAGTTTTATGCCGTGCCCCAAAATTACGTACGTTTCGGAGCTCGAAGAAAGGGACCTTTTTGAAACGCAGACAACAACTAACTCCTGTCAGAAACCATTATATTTTCAACAACAGCAACCATTCGAGTGTGGTGCTATGGAATAAAGGTGTCTTTGAATGCAGAATAAAACTGCCTCCTCTTAGAAAGAGCTGTTATATTTTCAACAGCATTTACCTTTCACACATCCAGGAAATAGAACGTTTCAGTAAATTATGTCTTTGGCTTCCTCTGTACTGTTCTGTAGGTTTGGTTTATATTTTAATACCCTTCAAAAGTATAGCAGACAGCATATGAAGAAGAGAGTTTGACAGCTTATCATTAGAGAAGTCTTATTAAAAAATGAACAGAGACCCAATACTCTAGCAAATCCAGCTTGTATTGATGGGTGCGCTGATTATTTTGAAGTGATACGAGACTCGTTACGTAGACATCAACTGGTGAATTGTCACGTGACACTAATTATTAAGAAAACTAATGTACTTCATCTTTCAGTGGCGGACGAAAGGATTTTAATACAACGTAGACACTTTGTCTTATATCAGTAACAACGTCACAACAGGAAATTAAGTTGATGGTACAGTATACGTACCTGTCTTATATGCAGTTTGGAGAAATACTTAAATGTAAACAGTATGGTTAGAGAAATAAACACTTAAGACGCAAAACTGTGTACTTTATAGTTTCAATACAATGAGTAATTTTTGCAGTCAAGAATGTATGTATGTAAGGAATATATCATCAGTTTTCTGGAAAATTATTTCTGTGTCGTGTTTACTGAAGATACCTGTCACTAAATAGACGCCCCCCGCTGGTACAGCGGTAAGTCTAGGGGTTTCCAACGCTAAAATCAGGGGTTCGATTCCCGTCGGTGGACTCAGCTGATAGCCTAATGTAGCTTTACTGTAATAAAACACACAAACTAAATACACACTGATATTATTTTATTTTCTTCAGCATTGGTGTAACTGTTGAAAAAATTACACAAAAAATGGACCTACTTATAAAGATATTGTTAAGGTAATAAAACGTCTCGTTGGAGTTTCTTCTCCTGTGACTTAGGCCTAATAATTTCTTATGTATTTACAATTTCAGAAAATTATAAGAAAAGAAGGAAACAAAAGGTTATTAACTACGTGTAGTATACTATCTTATTTACTTTAAAATAACCTAATCATTTGGAATGTACGTGTAGAAAGGGTAAGAACCATTTCATTAGCACACCCCGCTTTAACAATGGTGAGAGACTGTCTTGCTTTTGAGTTTAAATTTGCCGTGCCTATCATCTCGACAACACCTCTATTTATGGACAACGAGAACAATATCACGCTGTGCAAATGATTTCAAGTGTTCAAACATTTTTATTTACGTCTCAACTTTTGTCATTGCACATTAATTCACGTGAAAGAAGCTTTCGTGTTCTGTTATTGTCGCAGGTCGCGGGATCGAATCTCCCCTCATCAAACATGCTCGTTTTTTTAGCTGCGAGGGTGTTATAACGTAAAGGGCCAGTCCTACTATTCATTGGTAGAGAGTAACCCAAGAGATGGTGGCGGGTGACCAAAACTAGCTATCTTTCCTCAAGCGTGTCTTCTTCAAAATAAGAAACGGCTAGAGCAGATAGCCTTCAAATAACTTTGTGCGAAATTCAGAAAGCTAAAAACTGTCAACGTCTAACTTTACTATTTTTATCACAATTTATGTGTTTCGTTAAAACTCTGCTATTTAATCAATCTGTCAGTTTAGTGCTGCTCCGGTTAGCCAGGTGGTTACGGCGCTCGACTCGTGATCTCAGGATCGCGAGTTCAAATCTCCGTCACTCCAAACATCCTTCCACTTTAAACCGTGAGGATGTTATAATGTAACAGTCAACCCCACTATTCGATGGTGAAAGAGTAGCCCAATATAAGACTAGAAGAAAGGTAGCTAGTCATCACTGCTAAATTAGGGACGACTAGCGCAAATAGCCTTTGTGTAGATCTGCGCAAAATTCAAAAGTAACCAAATAGTTTAGTGCTAGCCTTGTTTCAAGCATGTTGTAAAAGACAAGACATCTTGAGAAACTGGTCTTAAAAATCTTAGACGATTACACATTTTTTTCTGCTAAAAATACAGAAATATGTTTACTCAATTTTATTAGATTAAGATAACCTTCCGACACCAATAAACTTTTCTTCATAATCCAAAATATTTTCAATGGAAAGTGACTTCACTTTGAGTAAAAGGTTTATATTTTACACGGCTGAGTAACTTAGGCGTTACTTTGTCATGCCTGTTTCTAATTCATTACCACTGTGTGACAAATAGTACTTCCAACTACTAATCCTGGGGAAGTGTGCAGAAGTTAAAGTAATGAGTTTTGTTTTTCAAAATCCTTTATCGGGAGTATGCTAGAAGAATGTTTATCAACAAGGTTCTGCAACTTTATGATATAAAGCATGTGATGACAACACGTAAACAAATGTCTGTAGACTGAACGGCATCTTAACGTGCTTTCAAACTAATTAACAAAGACGCCGAAGCAGACTTTAAAGCTCTTGTCATATAGACTATTAGTCGGCTGGGCATGGCAAGTGGTTAGTGTGCCCGAACTGTATACAAGAGAATACACGGTTTATATACCCTTGTACCAAAACGCACACTACACTTTCGTGTCATGGACAGACAGTCAATCTCCACGATTCTATCAAACAAGAGTAGCCCAAGAGTTGACAGTAGGTGTTAATTATTTCCTTTCGTTTGCAATCAGGAAAGCCACATGAAGATAGCCCTTGTATATGACCATTTTGTTTCCGTAAGGATCGTAAGAAGGAAGTTGTCCTGGCTAAGTTACAGTTTTCAATCCATTGTTTTCTTTTATCTGGGACTGATACATCAATGTGTGACCTTTGTCACACTCAAGTCACAACAGTCCAGAGTTTACGGTGATGCCGTTGTCACGACTCGAAACAACGGCACCATTTTAGACACGCCTTTTCTAAGGGATTGAACTGACATTGGATGGAGTACAAATGGATTGCATTTTTATTTTTTACGAGCCATTGACTTTCTTATTCTACTTAAATCGTTTATTTGAATTTTTTTACATTGTTTAGTTTTTAACGAGATTTATTTTTACATTTTATTGACAATTTTACTTTTACAGTTTTTACTGGTTGTTTGGCGCAGATAAGCAACCTAGTTGTTTTGCTCCAGTAAACAAAAATCAACCAGCCCCAGTATTGTTTTGCACTAAAATTTTAAAAACAAAACCAGGAATCAAAAAAGAATATTAATCGTCATAAAAGTAACCGAATAAACTCGATTCCATGGTTATTGAGAATTTGTTCCTGTAGGACTTAGATGGAATGAAAACAACATTTTGTAAAGTATAATTATTATTATTCACAATTGAGTACTCTTACTTAATGTGACATTGTCAAATTCACGCAACCATAACATTTCTTTTTGAAATACTATCAGAGTCTCGTAGACGCATGTTATATGTATGCACAACTCTTACAACTGGAAAACGTTAACTATTTTCTAATTCATCCTGTTGCTTTAATGCGGAATATTCTTACAGTTTTTCGTTTTTCTCCATGTGAAAACTCAGACGTTAATACGAAAAAAACCAATATGTGAATTCCATAAGAATTATACTTAATTTTATTCATATTTATATCAGAATTCAAACATTAATGGCAATTGCATGCTGCAGATTTCAAAATAACAGTCTTTTGTTCCATTTGGATTAAAGCAAGAACAAAAATTAGCTAAAGTAAGGAATACTTATTGTAACGGATTTACTGTTATACATTTAATTTAATACCCACGTTTGTTTCAGTTTGAAGTATGTGACGTATACTGTTGGATGTGTATTGCGCAAGTCCGGCCTGTTCTCTAAATATGTAGAAGATTCTCGAGAGCAAGAATCAGCAATATGTGGTTTACGAAAATACTAGCGTGTCTTCAAACATTGTTGAACATTCGAGAATCTCGCCTTAAAGTATATAAACTGACGCGCCGCTGAGAGAACAGAATACATATTGTTCGGTCGGTACAGTCAGTATACTATAAATTTCGGAAGCTATAAATGTGATTAACGCTTATGAATCAGAAAACTTTAGAATTTGACCAGAAACGGTATATATTTCGAAAGTTACAAACCGTTTAACTTCAAACGTTTGTAATTCTACGAGGACTTTAAATATCTTCGTCGGGTAAAAAAATCAGCCTGTAAGCGGCATGAAGCCAACTAAGCTAGCTTAAGAGAAATGTAACAGTATCAACTCAGAATTAATTTGCTCTTCGTGGACCTGGACCGTCGATAAAATATATTTATGTTAAGAAAGAAAATTGTGTATATCAATCTTGTTGGCGAACATCAAATCGAAATTCAATTAACTTCTAAATGAAAATTAAACGTTCCAGTTATTCAAAGTCGTAATACGTAACACACATAACATAATAAATCGTCCGAGACATATTATAATACGTAAAATTCTTCTTACAAACTTTTAACTTTTCAAATAGCAGTCCCTAAAGTATATTCTCGAGGGTTATAAATGATTTAATACCAATAAAGGTTGCAGCAAACCTTTGAAAGTATTTTCTTAAAGCTCAATATAAGAAAAAAACAATCCATAACTTATGTTTGGTTTTTTTAACATGCGTGAAATGTAATTTCAATAGTAAACCAATGCTAAGAATGTAAGAGATTTCTAAAGTAGACTATCCAGGAAGAAAACGTTTTTAAGTAAACATGTCTCAAAGAATGTAAGGCTATTAACGCGTTCAGAAAAAGGTTTTATATTTTACTTATCATATCCCGTATTTCACCAAATTAACCTCTACAATTCAAAGCCGGTGTAGGGACTGTTATAATATTTAATCGATAATTTAAGCAATAAGATGTTTTAGTTTTACGAATAAGCATTGCTATTCACGTATGGTAAAGTTAAAATTAAACGGGAAACAAAAATATTTATTTCACGTACTTGCAAACATATGAAGCACTAGTTCTTTTTAAAGGATGAATTTGTGTGTCTGAACCCTTATTCTAGCCCTGAAACTATTTGTATTACCTACCAATTGAAAATGTATTTACATTATGAGATGTATACTCAGGTAGTTTCTTATCTCAAGTAATCAAATATTTTAAATAAATGTATTCAGGCTAGTTAGTACTCATTCAAGCAATTGGGTGTCTGTCTACTTTGTGTACTAACAGTGAACGATACGTTTCACTACACCAGATAAAACGAGTTCCATCTCTTGATATTTAATACTTTTATGATAATTTAGTGTATGTAAGCAAAGCATGCGTTCCTTCATTCATATCACCCCCGGGGATTGTTGATAAGAATGTACCCTATTCAATGTCTTTAATGTCACAGGGAATGATTCTACCCTTCACCTTCTTCCCTCTTCTGTTGTTTTTATTTTTACTTCTTTTATTTCCATTCTGTAACTTCTTCCCATTGGTGCTGATTCTAGATATTTTTATTGGATATTTTTCTTTTGATAACGCATGCGTGTAAACGTTCCATAAGCAGTGTCATGAAGTGGTTGATTGCTGCATTGAGTGTTATTAATAAGTGCTTCTATTTTATATCTCACTATGGTAGGTTTAAGAAATTAGTTTCTCTCCCACAAAATTAATCAATTATACAACTGGTAGGAATAAAGTATTACCAGTCTGTAAACATTTTATCTTTATTTGATTTTTGTATTTGTTATTGAGCACAATATTACACAATGAGTTATTTATGTAGTGCTCACCTCTCTTTGAAGCTACAAACAAAATTTTGGGATACCTTCTTCACTTATGAAAGAGGGTGAACTTGCCACTAGAAAGAGATGTCTTTTTACTTTTTTTCCTGCTGATACTGAAAGTTGAGTTTAAAACTGAACGTTGACGGACAGTCTGTGAATTGTAATCTCACTGAGAAGACAAGAACCCAACACTTTACGCCATCCAACCTAAAATTTCCCGAGAGATGAAGAGAACACGATGTGAACTAAAGCTGATTCATCCATTTAAATTCGACTGGTACCATTTCTCGAGGGAACTGTTCCACTTCCTGTTCCTGAAATAAGTTTGTATCTAGCTAAGCCTAAATTTTTCTTCCCACATCAATCAAGCCGAAAGAAATAGAATTTTTTACCATTTTCATTCTTTTTTTTATACGTGGTTCAGATTCACTATACGTAGGTCCAAAGTAATGACTAGATTAAGCGTACCAATTCCACAACACAAACAGTTCTATTAAATATAGTTTAAAACTATTATTATCTCAAAGAAATCACATAAAACCTTTTTAGTAGAATATTGTTCCATTAAAAAATACAGGCTTACATGGGTGTGCATGGGAAAACCTAAATAAATAGACTCAAAGAGTAACAATGTTTAATATAAATTACTTGGTTTGAACTTTTTTTGTTTGAACCAATCATTACCCGTAACAAACGCCTGCTGGTCCAATATTGATGGTAACACATTTCCATTTCATCTAGCAAGCATGAAGTAAACGGTTATTTCAGTTATCCTTAATATCCTTCGAAACTTTAGGTTTTTCAGTGAGCTTTAACAGAAACAGAATCCTGGGGTTATATTGAAGTTTTCACTTGAGCAAAAAAGAAGATATTGAGTCAAGGATGGTTTACCAAATACATGCAGTGATTGAAAGTTGCGTTTGCAGTTACGTTATTGGAATTACTGAGTGACGTTTGAGTGACAGTATTTATTGGAAGAAATCTGCAAGGTATTTTCTAAAGTACTGGGGCTTCAAAGGTTTTTAACTAATACCCTTACACAGCCAGCTCTGGTATGGCTCAAGGTTTGTAAACGCATCGCTCTGAAACAGGTTGAGAATAAAACACGAACAAAACTTTGATTTGTACTACAGAAAATTAAAATAACTCCCTTTAAGCAAACAAGCGGTCAGAAGTTTCTTATAAATAAACTTCACCTGATTATAAATGGGAACAATTACGTATGAGTATGAAAACTATTCATGAATTTGAGAAGGTTATGAAGTGATTTGGAGTCACTTGTTTCTATCTTTTTAATGAGTAATTGGTTAAGTTATATTTAATTAGTCAAAAATAATTTTAGAAATCAAATATTTTTTTTAACTTTTTGATGCTGTAAGATTTTATTTCACAATATTGCTATACGTTGTATAAGGTGTGTCATCGCAACACATTAAATCCAATTAAATAATTTTATTACAAAGACAACATTTTTTATCGTGGGAGGAAATATGTTATTTCTTTAATTATCATAAATCTGTCTTCTCACCATTTAATCGCAACTTTGTTTAGATCTGAACTTTGTGGGTGGATAAAAAAAAGGCAAATTTCAGTCACATTGTTTCTTTGTTTTTTTGTAGTTAAATCTAAATAAAGTGTTAGAGTTTCTTCTGTTTACAGTTGACTTTTCTAGAGAAATATGGATAAGAATAGCCGTTTAAACAGACAAGGATCCAGACTACGACGACAAGAATGGCAAGACTACAGCTCCTCCGAGAACGAAGAACTGGATCCTCAGAAAGAGTATTGTTACAGAGAAGATCACACTCATCAATACGAGGACCCGAGGAACGTTGGAGATCCAAGAAAACAAGTAGCTGGTAGGTGATGCATTCAGTTAAACTTCATAAAACTAACTTTTTATTCATTTTGATATATCTATAAAACAGGGCTGATAAAAGGCTAGGAAAGAAGTATTTTTATGGTAACTTTCAGTTAAATGTCAAGTTAAAACTGTATAGAATAAGTCATTAACTTTTGTGAATATTTAACAAAATATTTATATTACAATCAGTGATAGCATCACATAGAAAGTCAAATATATGCGTAAATAGCAATTTTTGTATGAATCTACCCACGTTGAAAGAAAACTTGTGTTAGTTGAAAGACCTCTTTCTCTATATAGTATTTTCTTTACACAGTTTATAGTATCTTGCATTCATTATTTTATAGTCTTCCTTTGCGACAGTTACACCCCATAGCACTTGAGTTAACTTATAAAACTCATTCATCACATAAAGCCTCTTAGCTTAGTAAATGGTCAGCTAGAATTTTTTTCTATTATTTTAAATATTTCATCACCTTTAAGATTTTATTTTCAGTCGATAAAAGACCTGGTGTTGGTTTTTATTACTTCAAATTGTGCACATTTAAAGCACACTTAAAAATATTCATGATAATTAATTTCTACATCGAAATTAAAATGGAAATAATACAATGAAAAGTGAATTACAAATTATTATTAATAGTTTTTAATGAATAAAATGGTGAGTAAACGTAATTCTAATGGCATACTAAAGAGATACATGTGCTAATAAGTTTTTTAAATTGCTTTGCGAGAAAGAGTCATAAAACAGAATGCCTGATTCAAACTGTAATATAATTACTTCTTAAAAGTTAAAATATATACCAATACATTTTCTTATATCATTGGTTAACCATTAGAAATGAAAAAAATTCTAGACTCAGAAAATATTCTAAGGTTATTTTTCATAGAATACTCGTTATTCTGGCATTAGTATCACTCGTAATGAAATCAAATGTTTGCAGTTTCAAAACTCGTAAGAAATTTGAGGATGAAATTTATTTATTTTATCTTAATATTACGCATATCCGAAACAGCAAAGCACGTTTACACAAACTCTTATTAACTTTATTATTTGAGCCACACCAGTTTCGTCCACGATGTTCAATTGTCCTCTTAGCTCTTTTTGAAAACCCTAATATTTAATCTGCATCACTACAGCCAGCAACCTGGTGGAACCACCTTCTAAATTTAGCAATGCAAAAAAAAGTTTTGCCGGACATATTTTCGGTGCAAAAATTACTAGACGAACCTTTTCTTTTCATTCCAATTATTTACCAGCCCCCCAGTGGCTCAGCGGTATGTCTGCGGACTTACTACGCTAAAAACCGGGTTTCGATACTCGTGGTTGGTAGAGCACAGATAGCCCGTTGTGTAGCTTTGTGCTTAATTCAAAACAACAACAAATTATTTGCTATGTAAGTTTTAAAGTTAATTCGTCTGCCATTTTACCAGGTTATTAGATTTGGTTCTCAAAGCTGTTGCAATCAACTTACTCCAAAATATGTTTAAACACTAACTTTAATTCTACGTATTTCGGAGTTAAGAATATGAAGTTGTTGTTTTTTTAAATGAAAAGCAATAACACAAAAATTCAAAAGGTATAAAGAACAACAACAAAACTTAAATTAAACAGCGGTTAAACAATGTTTACCACACTTGTTAACTAGTAAATTTCAAGACAGTTAGTAACGGATTTCAAACAAATGTAAAGATAATGAATAGTGATAATCGATGAGGTGTATTATATTGAAGCTCTTTCTGATTAGAATTTCTTGCTGATAAATAAATCCATCAAGAGGTAATAGCTGGAAATGAAGAATTACATGGGATATCACATGATTGAATGTCATTAATTGTTTCTGATGACAAATTGTATCAATCTCAATAGATTGCACGTGTCAAACATAACAGCAGAATGGCTATTAAATTAGAAATATATTCGGATTCTTTTATATTGTCTTTTTTTTTCTTCTGAGATTTCCAGTTAAAACACAATACTAAAAATTAATAGACAACAAATTCTTCAACATGAGATTCAAAGCAAAGTTAGAAATATTCATATACTTGCCTCAATTTAAGTTTCATGTAAATTAGCTAATAACTTTGTACCCTTCATTTGATAAAATTACCACCCTAAAATAGTTTATTAAGTTCTCCTGCGAACTTACAACACTAGAAACTGGGTTTAGATACCCATGATAAAACATATTTTTCATCGAATTCTGAGATCATGAAAACAGTTTTGAAATTCTAAGTTGTGATTTATTAGATCGTGTACAATTAAAGAAGATAAAGGCAAAACGAAAAACATAAACAAGTTTGCATATTATGGTTGATACATGTTTAAGGTGTTGGTTTCTTCAGCCACTGAAAGAATAAACTATATGCTCTAACGGTTTCGAAATACACCGTATTTAATGCTACACAAAGAGAAGGTAAGAGAGAGATGTGTTTACGTAGCTTAAAGCTCTTCTGTTCACCAATAGAATGTTACATAATTATTAGACGTTGCGTAATTATAAAAGGCTCACTCGAAAATTTATGGAAGCAAATTTACGAAAAATTGGGTTTTTGGTAGTACAAACACTTAATTAAAGTTTGAATCAAGTCTAGTTAATATTACTTAGTTCGGATGGATATATTATTTATTGCCGTATAATCTAAATCAGTTAACAAAAATGTCGTCACATGAACCATTAAAAATACTCTTGTCATGTACATGCGCCTTCATTACTATTAAAACCGTCGCGGAATTCTGTCACGTTTGTTGCTTACCCTGAAATCCATCAAATCCATTTTAGTTGTTAATAGGCCTAACGTTATAGTTTAGAACGTCTACGAGATACAACTATTTGAGCCTAAAATAAGAAAAAAGAAAATATTATATAAGACATCAATGTACGATGTAAGTTATTATGATGTTCCAGTTAGTAATTTGGGAGTAGGAAGGATAATCAGAGAATAAAACACATAAAATATTAGCAAAGAACCTGAATGATGTCGGACTTTTTCTAGTAGTTAAGCCTAAATTTGTGTATAGGCAGCATACTACATATGGGAAATACTGCCGAATTTTCAGAATAAGCATCTTTATAATAGCTTTTCGAAAATGTCGTAAGCGTGATATTTTGAAATAATGCATAATTAATTGAAGCATTGATTGTTAAAAGAAATTATACTGGTTATAAACTTTCATCATCATTACATATACAATTCACGCAATAAATATTGATCTTTAGACGTGTTCCTCAGTTTTAGAGAAGATTTGCAAATTATATATTATAACTTGTGAGTAATATAAAGCCAGTATTATGGAAACATTAATTATTTTATAGTTTTTCATTAGACCAATATTTATGTTTCAAGCACATACGTACTTAAGTATGAAAGGCCTTCTACTCCACTTGAACATTGTCTAGATTTACATGTACTGCTCGTTTCCACTGGCAACGGTAGAATACATTTTCATGACCAGTTACATTAGCCAATCACAGAACAAAATGTAGCATAAGACGAACCAGGGATGCCAACTGAATGTGAGCAAGTTGTCTTAGAAACAAATATAAATTCAAGATTGAGTCCCATTGTCTGGAGGCAAACATTCAATAAAACGTGGGTAGTAATTCACAGATGTCTTATAAATGATCAAAATAATGTTTTATTTAAAAGATGCTTTAAAACTTGTAGGTCAAAAGCTTAAATAATCTTTTCTGGAATTAAGTAGTTTAGAAAGAATCGTAAAAGCTGTTGCTAGTACTCAAAAACCAGTTCAAGAAAAGAAAATTCGTCAAAATCCTAACCGTCGAAACGTTGTTCTGTACTTTATTTTAATAAACGTTTTAATACTAGCCGTCTTGAGATACAAAATTCTGACTGCTGATTGATTACTTGACACCCACGTAATTATAAGAATATTGATGTTACAAACTACAAAATTACTTTTGGGCAAAAGAAACATTTGCATGTTTTGTGTAAGAACGTTTTCATTCGAAGGCAAAATCATTTTCACTTCCTATCGCTATCAGCAGTATATACATATATACAGTTTTATTTATGCACTGCTTTCATGGAAATATAATGCATTTTAAAATGCTTATAAAAACAAATAGGTCCGTTATCTTTGATAACGTTTGATGGATAAGCAATCCCTTTCTTTAAAAAAAATTCCATAAAATCTACGTATTAATAATGTTTGAATGGTAAAAAAATTCCTTCTTTAAAAACATTACATACAATTTTCGTATTAATAATGTTTGAATGGTAAACAGTCCCCTTCTTTAAGAAAAAAATCACAAAAACATTCCTTACGATCTCCGTATTAACCCCATTACAATTTGATAAAAAACAACATTATGACTGTTTTCTTATGCTTTTTTGTATATTTTATGAAGGGTATATATACAGTACAATTTCTGTCTTTACAGAAAAATTACAAAATTACATGGGTGCTCGTCTGACAAAAAATCATACCTCTTTTGAGAAGTCACAGATCTGGACAATTCGTGGTATGGTTCAAACTCCAAAGAGTAACTGAGTATAAGAGCAATAAAAATGTAAAAATTATAAACAGCTGTTCAATATCTATAACTGAATTTACGTCCAGTATCTGAGGGTCACAGGTTCGAATCCCTGTCGTACCAAACATGCTCGCCCTTTCAGCCGTGGGGGCGTTATAATGTTACGGGCAATCCCACTATTCGTTGGTAAAAGAGTAGCCCAAGAGTGGCGGCGGGTGGTGATAACTAGCTGCCTTCCCTCTAGTCTTACACTGCTAAATTAGAGACGACTAGCGCGGATAGCCCTCGTGTAGCTTTGCGCGAAATTCAAAACAAACAAACCAGACACTTATCTATCTAGTTTTGATGTAACTATATATATTTAACTTACCTCCTTCTGTTGGTATGGTTTTGACATGATTAGTAATCCAGATGGGATGGCTGGGGAAACTACCCCAGAAATTAAGGTTCTAGTAATTTATATTATTTTTCTTTCATTGTCTACTCTTAGTAAAACGAAAATTTTGATAGTAAAAAAAAAAAAATCTATAGGATTATTTACTGAAATCACAAACATTTCTTTCTCAACCTTTGTCCCCTAACTCTTCCCCCAATAACTCTTTTCTTCGTGCCTTTTTCTAACATTAAGCGTTGAACTGCCTCTTTAGAATACTTTGGCTACTTAGCATACCCAATTCCTGAATCCAAATTATGTTATTTATCAACCATTATTTTCGAAAACAGGTATTACTAAAACCTTCCACTTTAAAGAATACAGTAAATTTCAAAAATAACTTTTAACTTATAGTTGGGATAGAAAAGTGCTATCAAAATTGTGTCAAGTTCTAAAGCCATTAATTAAAAAACAATTTACTCGAAGTAGACTCAGGCAAACTGCGCAACACACAATAGGATTAGTAGAAAAGGCAACATAGTATGATATTTATGTGATTAACCTGATAATCTTAACCAATCATCCAATGATTCGACGTATACTGAATTAACCAAGTACCAACATTAGGCTTAAAAACTAATGTCAATATAAGTTGGAGCAACTAAAACTTATTCAATATGCTGGTCCAGTCTGTTTTCCTTTTACACTCAGCCACTGAACAAGATAATGCGGAACTACATTAATACTTAAAGTGTTATGAATTTAGCATACTAACCCACAGGAAAATATAATACGTAAAATCACTGAAAAAAAAAAAACGTATAAGTTGAGGAGCTGAAAGTTTAGTGTTTCTACTATTTCATTGGTTCAACGCAGTCTGTGTGACGTTTTGTCCTGGCCAATAAGTATTATCGACCTTTGTTGAAAAAGGATTGCGTTGTGATCGCACACAAAATAGTAAATGAACATAATCTCAAACGAAATAAACAGAGTTAACATAAGACATCTGCACTAATCTACCTATTTCACCTATCTACGCCATCATTCACTCCCGCATTTAAAATTCGTTCTCTCTCAATAGATTCATTGAAGCATTAGCGAAAATAAATTAGGTTCCTTGTAAACCGCTTGGGCTATATATTATTAAAGTTTCGCGTGCCCTCCCGCTGTAGAAGTTTCCTGGTTCTCCACCCTCCAATTATATAGAATATGAATGATTACTATATGTCGGCTGTGCTGGTTCACCCTCAACGTCAGATGACAGCATCGCACAGGATCATAGGATGAAGATGTTGTGCGAGGATTTATTCAACTAAAAATCATGAAACAGATTGTTTGGTCTCGTGCTTGGATTTCAAAATTTGTATATTTTGCCCAGAGAGTAATGGTTTGATAATGGTTTTAAACTACTATCATATATATATATGATAAATATACATATATTTACTTTTTTTCCAGAATAGTTGGGAAAAAAAAGCGAGGTAATAATCAGTCATTACCCCTCTTCCGTCAGCATAATCTTTTGTGCTACGTTCAACTTTGTAACTTCTAAAACAAGACATATTTCACCCTCGGTTTAGCTTTTATGCCGAAAGTTACTTTATCACACGATGACTCATTTTAAACAAGGCGGCTCAGGTGGTAAGGTTGTAGGATCGAATTCCTTCATCAAACATGCTCATTTCTTCAGTCGTGGGGACGTTATAATGTTATCGCCAATCCCACTATTTGAAAATAAAAAAGTAGCCCAAGAGTTGTCGGTGGATGGTGATGACTAGCTGTCTTTCCTCTTATCTTTCAATCAAAATTAGAGGCGTCTAGTGCAGATACGTCTTGTGTAGCTTCAAACCAAACCATTCAAAGAAGGCTGCCTCCATTAGCTCATCACTAAACTTGAGAGCTTATACTTTAAAGTCCATGTTTCGTTTCAGTATCCGCAATGATCAACTTGCTGACAGTCCACCATGTAGCTTCTCCATTGAATACAAACTACAGGATCAACAAAAATGTAAACAAAGATGGGAAAAAAATGGCTGCTACGAAAACAATCAAAGAGTTTTAAACAAAAGACACTAAACCCGTGATGCTTAAAAATAAATACATATGAAATTTAAAAAAAACAAGAAAAGAAAACATGGATAAAATTGCAACGCTTCTACTTCGACCAATTTAATGACAAAAGCGAAATTCCACTTTCTAAACAAAAAATAATCATTCCTTTTAACTACTCTCTACTGTACTAAACTAGATTTGTTTTTCTTCTTCGGTTTTCAAAATCCAAGTACAGGAATCGACGTTATTCCCTAAACCTGCAAACGATATATTGAGTTCTGATAAGCCTAAAAATTGCTCAGGATTGAAAGTGTTATCTCCGACCATTTAAATTATGAAAGTGTCCATCTTTATTCACCACAAGATATATATATATATTACTCTATCACCAGCTCTTGTATGTATGCGTGTGGCGTTATCTTGATTTGAACAAAGTAATTATCTGTTTTCAAGTTCTTTTCAACTCTTTCTTTTATCACTTATCTTATATACTGACAGAACCAATGTTTAGTGAACCAGGTCGTTTAAAGAAATATCACGTCAGCCGCACGTTGTCAGAACGCTTCACGTTCCCTTTCTTGATAAGTCTTCCTTGTCGTATAAAACATTCTTTCTTCTACCGTCGCCATAAGCCAAACATACCTCTGTTGCCTCAAGATCTAAAATATTGTTAGTTCAAATATTTTTCTTCTTAAATTTAATTGCAAAATTTATCGGAGTTGATGAAAAAAATTATAAAAAGAGTCTAATGTGATGTTTCATAATTTCAAATACGTATAAATGAAAACCTTAACTTTGTGATAACTTTCACTTTTACTGCATTTCTTCCTGTTTTTCATCCTGCTATCTCACCGTAGGCATTTTGTGCAACAACAGATACAGATAAGTTGAATTTTCAATCAACATTTATAAAATTTGAAACCCTTCATTACTTGATTTTCACGTTTATACTTAATTATGCTGGTAGGCTCGGCATGAACAGGTGGTTAAAGCACTCGACTCGTAATTTAAAGGTCGCGGGTTTGAATCCCCGTCACACCAAACATACTCGCTTTTTCAGCTGTGGGGACGTTATAATGTGACGGTCAATCCCACTATTCGTTGGTAAAAGAGTAGCCCAAGAGTTGGCGGTGGGTGGTGGTGACTAGCTGCCTTCTTTCTAGTTTTACACTGCTAAATTAAGGACAGCTAGCGCAGATTGCCCTCGTGTAGCTTTGCGCGAAATCCAAAACAAACCAAATCAGTGACGCTAGTAGCTTTATCACGTATACTATACATAAATGTGTTCAGTAACTACGGCAGATCCAGTTAAAACATCTTTTATTGCACCTTCGACTGAAATAAAAATACCAGGTAGATTAAATAATCAAATAATGTTTCATCAAAGTTTTCTCAGCAAAAGAGTAGATGTGTTCTCTACAGAAGTTCTGAAATAAAATATGGCTTTAATGTTATAATAACATTAATGCTGATAGATTTTTAAAACACCTCAGATCTAATAAGAAATGCATTAACTTTTCTAAAAAACAAATAGTCTAGAATTAAACAAGATTGTGTTTAATTAAGCAACATTAGGCTATCTGTTGAGTCCACCGAAGGGAATTGAACCCTTGATTTTAGTGTTGTAAATCCGTAGACTTACGGGCGTACCATGGGGAGACAGAATTAAATATATACACAAGTTTTTATAATATCTAAAGTTGAATATCGTGTTCAGGAGAATTAGAACAAACTACGCTTTATTATGGGGTCAGATAGACCATTGAATACAGTGGAATTTTTGAACTGTTAAAAATGTTACTTGTGCAAAAAATCGCGTTATATTTACTTTTATTTTAAATATTTATTAAATCTACTTGATTTTAATATATGCCATTTATCAAGAAGCAAATACACAAGAAAATAAGTCAATAAAAAATAAATACATTGTATTTTTCCTGTGAATACAGTTGTACAAGTCAAATTGTTTCAATTAAGACTATGGTTAAATGCTTAAAAATAATTGAGTTCCAACTCCTCTCTTGTTTTCACTTCAAAAGTCATCTTACGTTAGTATAATAATGCAAAGATATAAGTTATTGGTTTTAAATATGATAAAACTTAAGTTTGATTTATCTTGGCTTTTGCCAAGACGTAAAATGAATAAACTAGTGAATTAAAGCAATTTAAAATATTATTTTTGGTGTTTCATTTCTTTGTTTCTCTCCGAACTGCCTGTCTTCAATAACTGAAATAAACGTCATGTTGAATCTATAATTTTATGGCCCTAGGTAATAAATCCATTTCGTATAAATTAAGTTTAACCGTTTATGAGATACTTAAAAAGTTCCACCTCCAGACGGTGCCTAAGCCAATAGAATAACATCTATTTTATGATCTGCATATTTCCTCCGGTAGAATGTGATGTTCTATTGGCAGTTCTTAGCTTTCGTTTCCTTTAAATAATTTTTCGTACTCATCTGGAGGCTTCTTCTCCAATAATTAATTCTTTAAGAGTGTACTCTTGGTGTTCCCCGATAACATCTCTTGTGGCATCATCAAGAAGTCAAAAAGATCCTTTCGGGCATGTACATGGAATGGCTGCCGCCAGTTATTTGTCGAGAAAGTGCACTGAGATTAATTCTTTATTGACACTAGGGGGAGAAAGTTGGAGACGATTACCCTGACGTCCGTCCGTGCAGCATACTTTTAACAACAAAATCTGTCCAAAGCCGTCACTTCAGTCTGCTGTTGTTTGTCTTCTGTAGTTAAAGGAAGATTGGGGACGTTTGTTATTACAGTTTTAGGCTCTGGGAAGACGTGATTACTTTACCAGAATGTCAAGTCTTGGCCTGCTATCTACACTGTTCTCATTCAACGTACTGATGATGACTCTGGCCTATTGCAGTTACTTAATGGTACGAAGGCCCGGCACAGCTAAATGGTTAAGGCACTCGAAACGTAATCCGAGGGTCGCAGGTTCGAATCTCATTCGCACTAAACATGCTCGCCCTTTCAGCGGTGGGGGCGTTATAATGTAAACATCAATCCCACTACTCGTCAGTAAAAGAGTAGCCCAAGAGTTAACGGTAGGTGATGATGACTAGTTACCTTCCGTCTAATCTTGCACTGCTAAATTAGGGACGAATAGCGCAGATAGCCTTCGTGTAGCTTTGTGCGAAATTCAAAACCAACAATCAACCAATACTGGTACGACAAGCGGTCAGCGAATTAAAAAAAAAAAAAAAGACTTCTAACTAGCTTCCATCCCGTCACCCCTAACTTGTTGGCTAACTTGACCTTAATCCATGAAACAATAACCTTTCTTAAATTATTAATTATTTTACAGACTCAATCAAAACAAAATGGCAACCTTATCTAAAATACAGTCTTTTCTCAGTTCTTGTTGTTTTTGGTAAATTCTTTTGCTTTTATGCCTTTTGACTAAAATCTAGAGAAACTCTTTGTATACAATTGTAAGCCTAAAATTGAGGTATGAATATTAGAAACTGATAACATCATACACAGTTTCTGATAAAGGTGTATTTATAAGAAAGATTGTTAACTATTATTCCATCGGCTTTATGCAAACCTTAGAGCACGTCCTTATCGAAATACAAGTACAATTTAACAACGAAAGTTTACTCCAAGTCAGTTATAAAAATTGTTGTAATGTTAAACTATTAAAAGTTATGATGCCTGACAGCATTTTCTCAAGAGAAGAAAAGACCAACCTTAGTTAACGGTTCTCTTCTGAAGATTGTTAATAAAAATTTTTATCAAGATTCTCGTTAGAAAGTAATCACCAAAAGGCTTAACAATTCTCTTTATCGCTAAATGGTTAATGGTATTAGTATTACAAGGTGAACGGCTAATTACCAAGAATAATTTATTTCTAAATTCATAACAATGTACTTATATACTTTATTGTTCTAAAAACTTTTAAAAATATTGTGCTTATTATGTTTTCAAAACATAGAATGCAAGAGAAAACACGATCTTACAAAAGTAAACTTTAGAGGGTATAGCACTAAAGCTCAGGGTTCGATCTCTGCGGCTGACAGAAGACAGTCAGCCCATGGTCAAAACATGAAAAGAGATCCCACAATATTGAGAGAATTTTATTTCAAGATTGGAAATATATATATATATTACCAATCAATGTGTAGAAGGAAAATAAATGTTATAAAAATTTTAAAATAACTCGTGAAAAAGGAAAACCAGTGTACACTTGTTTTTCCAAGATAGTTACATCTTCTAATCAGTGTAAATGAAAGCTTTGTTATAGAACTAACAATAAATTGAAATCTGATGTGCAAAGTTTAAACCACTGATGAGAAATCTCTCATAAATTAATTTGCTGGAGAATTTCTTTTATTGTGAATAATATTACTAGTCAAAGTACTCATCTTATACACAGAGATAACCTTCTATATCTTATTGTGGTATAGGTTTCTGCACTTATTTATTTTATAGTTTTGATCTCAGCATATGAAGATTCTGGATGAATGTTTGGTTTTCCCTTAGTTCACCTCTAAACATATTATATCTGCTGTACGTTTAAACCTACATCAAACTAAAGTTACACGTTACGTTGGTTAATGCATTATCCTCTTCGCAAAAAGTATCAACAAAAGTTCATAAATGAGCCTCTGTTCTATTCATATCGTCGTAAAATAGGTGCTTTCTATGCCACAGTCTTCTGCGCGTCTTTCTCAACAGTAGAACTTGAAGTTGCAAGTTAGTTAATGTATTACCCTTTTCTCGGAAATCAATATCTAGCAGCGTAATGCAACATTCTTCTATCTTTATTTCACAAATGGAACAGTACTTAATACTATGCGCTTCCCTTCGTTAATGGTTAAGTTCGACTTATCTATCCTACTGCCTAATCCCCAGAAACGTGTTGATGGATGTAATCTCTATTATTTTTCGTGCATATATGTTTCAAAAATTACATTTACGAAACGAAGTATAAACGTCTGAGAACAGATGTTCCAGTAATTATCTGTGCTCGTATTTCTAAGGCCACAAAGTTAGCTCTTTGGCAATAATGTTCGCGATAAGAAACTGAACAAAACCGTGGGTGTTATTATGTTTCACGACATGAAGAAGATTTACCGTGCTAATGGTAGTTCTTCAGTCAGTGACACTAAATCGCTAGATTTATCCGCATTAGTACACTAACTATTATTCGTAATGTTAACTCCAGACCAAATTGGGCTCGGTTTGTAAGAAGTGATATGTGTGATGAAGGGATTTATCTTGCAGCTAATTCTACAAGAGCTGATCACATTTCCTTCGTGAAAATCGGTTTCCCCATTTTGTGACTTGTAAACACGTTCCAGATAAATATCCCAAAGCCTCCATTACTTGTAATTAAGCCAAACGAAAGTAAGCTGCATTCGCAGAGCATGACCTTTCCTAGGAATTAGCAGTGATATGCCTTCTCGCTCAAAAAACCAGTGTCGTTTTCTTTATATTTGTTATTTCGGAGAAACCGGTTATGGAAAACAACTGTTGGATTTGGTAGACAGAGCTGAACAATGGAAAGTAATCGTGAAGTATCTACTCATCTTACATGCCACGAATACGTAGTTCCAATATTTTCCAGTAAATATTGTAGAAAAGTATATTTATGATGTAATCATTGAATTAATATCTTTTTAAAATGAATGCCAAACTAAATCGTTATTTGTGTTATAAAAGAAAGTTATTTCTTTAGCAAGAAATTCCTCATTCGTTGTTTAATTTCTTTCCATTCTCAGAGAGTTAAAATCTATTTTTAATAACGCTTCTCAGAAAATTTATTAAAAAATGTACTATGTTCGTAGTTCATTCTTGTGTCTGAGGTGTTATGTATGCTGGCGTAAAAAATCATTTTTGAGTTACAACCATTCCAAAATGCTATATTTTACTAATTTCATACGTGTTTTTTAAAAGATTCTGCGATTCTCTCAGTAAGTTATTCAATAATACAAGCGTATTTAGGGCTGGGATCGCATGTACATATATCTCTATATACACATAAACATTAGCTTCATGAGACAAGACATAGAGAATTTAACAAAAAGAGAAAATAAAACACTTCGTGCATTAGAAACCCGACCAACAGAGTCTTTCATGAAACATTGTAAAATAATACAAAGAAATACGGTAATGTTTGTGTGATGAAATAAGCCAAACATATTCAATAATGTAATGAATATCGCGTCTAACACAAAAGGAACAGACAAGCTTTCAAATAAGTCGGTATGTTATGGAATGAACGTCGGTGGAGTTGGATAACTCGAATATATTTGTTTGTCTCTTTCTGAAATTCGCGCGAAGCTACACGAAAGCTATCAGCGCTAGCCGTCTCTAATTTTGCAGTGTAAGACTAGAGGGAGGGCAGCTAGTCATCACCACCCACCGCCAACTCTTGGGCTACTCTGTTACCAATGAATATTAGGATTGACCGTAACCTAATAACGACCCCACAGCTGAAAGGGCGAGCATGGTTGGTCTGATGGGGATTCGAACCCGCGACCTTTAGATTACAAGTCGAGTGCCTTAACCAACTCAAATATGTCTAAATTCCTTTTTACAGGGCAAAGCAATACGTTTGTTTGCCTACAACAATTATGGAAAACTGTTTTGTTCATAAGAAAAACTGCTGAACTTTAAGCATACAATTAATGAAAACAGATATCAAAGAAAAGGTTTTTCAGTTATATAATACCTTTAATAACCAGACAGCTCGTAAAAATATGTATACTCCAGGCTAACAATAAAAGTAGTTCTTCTAAGATAATTCATTCTTCGTTACTTCTATAAATCACATCGTGTTTGTTAAAAAATGGAAGTAAACTTGTGAATTGTGAGAAGGTTGGAAAAAATATATTCTTATTAGCTTGAAATATTAGGCTATGTTCAAGTTAATATACGTGAGTAATACAAGTCATTAACATTAAAAATAATTTAAATATGGTACTTACGTTGTTAAGTCCTGGTCCCAGTGTACGAATGAACAAATGCTCGTTAAATTATTTTAAGATCTCAGCAAGAGTAAGGGAAGAATAGACTCTTCGTATATAAAAAAAAAAGATTCGGTTGGTTTTAAGCACATAATTACCCAATGGGCTATCTGGGGACAAAATATTAAAAAGAGTTTGTACTTCTCATACAAACAAAGGCCTGGGATTCACCGAACAAGTTTCGGATGTGTTGATTCTGTTGAAAAAAGAACTCTTTCAGTACAGCTGATTACAAACATGGTATATTTACACTTAATATTTTCCTACTTAATTATCTGACTTCGATGTTTTCTACCCATGAGTTATTCCTCGGTAAAACTTACTGATGAATAATGATCAAAGACTTAGCTACTAGTTATCTGAACTAAGATGTTCTCTTTTTCAGTTCCCTTTCCCTCGGCCGTGTAACACTTTCTGATGACTGTGTACTTTAGAATGGCTGGTATGGGTAACACTTTTATTGATAAACAGAGAACAACGTTTCGACCTTCCTAGGTCATTTTCAGGTTAACATCTAGGGAGATTGAAACGTTGTTCTCTGTTTATCAATAAGGCCCGGCATGGCCAGGTGGTTAAGGCACTCGACTCGTAATCTGAGGGTCGCGGGTTCGAATCCCCGTCACACCAAACATGCTCGCCTTTTCAGCCGTGGGGGCGTTGTAATGTGACTGTCAATTCTACTATTCGTTGGTAAAAGAGTAGCCCAAGAGTTGGTGGTGGGTAGTGGTGGTGGGTGGTGGTGACTAGCTGCCTTCCCTCTAGTCTTGCACTGCTAAATTAAGAACGGCTAGTGTAAATAACCCTCGTGTAGCTTTGCGCGAAATCCAAAACATACAAAAGCTTATCAGTAAAAGTGTTAGTATCCATACCAGCCCTTCTGAGATACATTTTTATTTCAAGTGGGTTTCTCATCATCAAGAATTTCTAATGACTAATTACCAAAAACTGTAACATATCTAAAATCCTGGAGTTTTCCTTTCAACGTACAGAAACCTTGGTAGGAAATCCCGGTTATTAAGCTTAGAAAGTCAAAAAGACATAATGACTTTTGTTACGTCAGTAAGAATATTTCATTTTGAGTCTTCAATAGTGATTACGTATATCACACAACGACAATGACCATTTATAGATACATGGGTGTGACTAAATATATATATATTCCAGGACAGAATAACCGGGTCACTTAACTTAAACTGTTACAAAGAGTTTAAAAATGTTTCTTCTTTCAGACATAAATCGTTCCTGGAAGGAGGCTCGTAATTTGTCACTGAAATTATGTACACGCACACAGTTCTGTGTTGGGCTTCTCGACCAATTTTCGTCTGGCAAAATGATTGTTATTGCGAGAGTGTACGAGTCAATAAGAAAAGTGACCAAAGTGCTCCGGCCGCTGAACTTCAAGTGCTTTATTATATTAGCTAGTTTCGATCCAGAGACTCACGAACCTAGAACTTTAAGTTACAGATGGCTCAATCGTATCACGATAGCTCACCCATCAGTTCCCCGAAGTACGAATTCATAAAGATCATGTTTCCCGTGTTCGTTTATCGAGAGTGCAGTTACTAATGGCAATATATAAATAACTGTGCAATAGTTAAAGACGTTGAAGCCTAGCTTGCTATGCGAGATGTACATAGATTTTGCAGTCTGACAAACACACTTACAAATTCTCTCTTTTCTTTTCACGCTAATAATTTATTTAATTGTACATCTCTACTGCACACTGAAGAAGAGAGACTAAGCTTAGAAATAGACGAAAATTTAATATGTAATAATTAATATTTATAATGACATTTTTTCTTTCCTTCCAAATTTCTTTTTAACTGATAACGAGGCTAATAGAATATGCGCATTAGTGATTTCTATTTGATTGGATAGATTTTTTTTTCATAGTTTCCGATGGCTGAATGGACGAAATAATTTACTTTGATATGAAGATGCCTGGAGCTTATAGAGAAGGAAATGCTGAATATATTATAAAACTAAATACTCATTAAAAGTAGCATTACTTAGCTTTTAGGTACATTAGTTTCTTAGCTTCCACGACGTAATTCGATAATATACATTTCTTAACTTTCTCATTAGTTGTTTTGCTTTCGGCGCCGACTGAACCTGTAATATCCAGCAATGGTGATGAAATCATAAATATTCGTGTTATTGGCCAGTTGTCTCGAAAAAAAAAGTCCGCGTGAGCTACAGAGTAAGATAAACATAATATAATAATAGCCTTGGGTTGGAAACAGAGAATAAAAAAAATGATGTAAAAACGAATAAGGTGGACGAAGTTCATCTGTTATATTAGCCAGTTCATTTCAAGAGGAGGGAAAGATATTATTATCCACGAGCGCTTAGATGGCTGAAACAAAAGAAAGCGTTTAGAAACAAACGACAAAAAAAGAGAAACGGCAAAATAATGAATTTTTTGATTTTAAAGAAAGATAGCCAAGGAATAGAAAAGAACAGTGGCAAAGTGAGTTTAGTACATTACTGAACTTGCTTATTGACCACCATAAACGAAGACTCGAGATGTCCTAATGAACAACCTCAAAATCAAAACAGCTAAAAGTATATTAACGAGTCTTGACTAACTGCTAAGGACTGCAAAACAGATTTATTGAATCAAACCTTGCCTTATCTGTTGTTTAACTTTGTTGTGTGTCTCTACTTTACAACCGATGAATCGCTGGACCGAAACTGACATGTAACCTTATCCTTCCCTCCACCCCCATCCACTAGGGAATAACATAGAGTTTTAGGCGTTCGGATTGAGCCCACTATATCACTCCACGTGTCCTCTTTGTCTGTCACATTCGTTGAACGGGTACATTACATAGTTTACAATATGGCCTGGTGGTTAGGTACCGGACTCGCAACCTACCGATCATGAGATCGAATTGCGTTCACCGAAAAGACTCACCCTTTCAGTCGTGCTATAATGTTATGGTAAATCTCAAGAGTTGACAATGGGTATCTGACCTCTAATAATTAGTATTGGTTTCAAATTACGGACGGGTAGCGCAGATAGCTCGTGAGTACCTTTCACGAAATTCAATAAACAAACAAGACTAGAATATTTAAAAATTCTCACAATGTTTCAGTTTCAAATATTGTTAGGTATCTTAGCAACTAAAAATTTTGCTCAGTATCACCAGGCAAAGAACATGTGTAGAAACTACTTGTCCCCTAGTAATTAGATTATACTAAGAGGTTAATCTTCCTTTTTGTGGCAATCATGGTCTTGCTTAGCTGGGTTTCCAACAATACTGAACATTAGTCTTGCTTAACCTTTGCATTTCGGTTTCCTAACGAAAGGTTAACTATTTTGGCTGGAAAAGGATAGCGCGGTTATCGTGCCGTACTATGAATCGGAAATTCCTTGGTTTTTCCCTGTGGCAACTGGAAATACAATGGTACTCCGCATTTGCGTGTCACAGGTGCGTTATAAGAGTGAAGGGCAAATTTAGATATTTAATTAGAGTAACCCACGAGTTGGGGTGGATGATGATGACTCCCTCCCTTTCTTCCCTTTAGTCTATCATTCCAAAATTAAAGACTCGTGTGCTTTGGGCGAAATTCAACAATAATAATATAAAAAAAAATCTCATGGTTAGTATTTTTGTGAATGGAGAGGGCATGTGTACCCCAGCAGTTAACGACCCAAAATGTGAAAGTGAGGTTCCACGGCAAGTACCTCTTTTTTACAAAAAAAAACATTCGCACTCTATACTTTGAAGCCGGTAATGCGTTATAAGAGTGACGGTTAAATCCCAATATTTAGTCTGTCAGCAATATCCCAAAGAGTTGGCGGTAGTTACTATGAGTAGCTGCTTCCCGTCTAGTTTATTAGCCCCAAATTAGGGACAGCCATGGGAATATAGCTCTCACGTTGCTGGCCCGGCTTGGCCAGGTGGTTAAGGCGTTCGACTCCTAATCCAACAGTTGCGAGTTCGAATCTATGTCCCACCAAACATGATCACGTGAGGACGTAATAACGTGATGGCCAATCCCTCTGTTCATTGATAAAAGAGAAGCCCAAGAGTTGGCATTGGATGATGATGACAAATTGCCTTCCTCTAATCTTACACTGCTAAATTAGGGAAGGCTAGTGTAGATAGCTCTGTGTAGCTTTGCGCGAAATTGAAAAAGAATAAACTCACTTTGCTTTGCACAAAATCCAGCAAACAAACAAAAACTTTTTTTGAATATCTATATTGTTAAACTTAAGTACCTGTTTCTTCTACCTCAAGTTTTATTCTTGCATTTCAATCTCAGTAGCTCTTAACAATAGCTGCATGTTGTTAGATAAGTATATGATTGCTACACGAGGGCTATCTATGCTAGTCGTCGCTAATTTAGCAGTGTAAGACTGGAGGGAAGGCAACTTGTCACCATCATCCACCGCCAACTCTTGGGCTTCTCTTTTACCAACGAAGAGTGGGAGTGACTGTAACATTATAACGCCCCCACGGCTGAAAGAGCGAGCATGTTTGGTGTGACGGGGATTAAAACCCGCGACCTTTAGATTACCACTCGAGTACCTTAACCACCTGACCAATCCAGGCCAGGTTCGTTACTATCCAACACGTTTGGTTTGAATTTTGTGCAAGGCTACACAAGGGCCTTCTGCACTGGCCGTCTCTAATTTGACGATAACAGACAAGAGGGAAGGCAGCTAGTTATCACCACCCACCGCCAACTCTTGGGCTTCTCTTTTACCAGCGAAGAGTGGGATTGGCCATCACATTATGACGCATTAGGTAAGTATGTGAAAAGAGAGTTAAAAGTCACTAAATACAAAAAAAAAAATACAAGTCCTGTCCCAAAATACTTCCTGCAGAATCGACGAAAGACGTCTTTATAAATTACATAAGGCCGTGGAACCTACTTAATTGATAAAGTAGGAGCTAAGAGTAATGTCTTTTGATGGTAATATTAACGAAGAGCTAATTGTATAGATCATCCACGTATTGCTTTCTGATAGTGAAGCATAATCTGAGATTGATTTATATGTTTAATTCTGGGAAAATATGGCTTACAGTTGGCGATGGTTCGTGACACAAGAGCTAAGAAGCAATATTGCCTACTTTTGCAAAATAAATCCTTGAAGCTTTGAGTGTTTAAAACATATAACTGCTTATGAGTAAGCACGGGAAAAATTAGTCTGAAACGTTTAGCATTCAAACTATCAAACTGAAGGAGCTTTCACACAGTTTCTCTAGCACCTCTTGTTCTTTATTTGGTTGATGGAGTTCATTGCAACTGACGTCTTTGCATGATATTGCAAATTCAAGCTCTTAGTTAAAGCATCGACTTCGAAATACACGTTTTAACGCGTCAGTGTGTATTTATTCACGGTACGTGTACATATGAGATGCTCTCGTAAAATGTGGCTAAAGGATTTCTGTTTCTGAAGAACTGCTACATTTCAGTAAATCCGTAAAGATTATTTTAAATGTAAATCACTTCACAGTACAGAGTAATAAAACAGGTAGGGTTTGTTTTTATTTGTTTTAATTAGTTTATTCATTTTTAATTTGTATACGAGCATCTTTATATACATGTAAGAAGAAGAAGGACTATTGTAGTGCTCTGAGCTGCGAACAAAAGG